>NC_091185.1:34896649-35046649 GCF_040958095.1 Procambarus clarkii | reverse complement strand
TTTCTTGTTGAGCTCTACCTCTTTGATCACTACTTCTCTCTTCTTTCAACAATCTTAATCATTTTACTATCGAAAGTGTGAATTATTTCACAATCAGTGATGCTGCTAACAATCCATATGCTCACTACATAATAATCTATAGCACCAGCTTGATTCCTCAGATATTTACATAATATCATGATACAATAAATTACTTCAAACAGTGAGAAGTCTGAGCTTGAGAACTTGGTAATTGTCACAGGTTCTTCTTCAAGTATTACAGTATCTTAGCATCTTAGTCAGCAATCATATATTATACATGATTCATGAACAGAGTTCCCATTATTTTCATGTGTTTAGTTCTGCATCGAAAGTTCTTGAATATTCTAGAAACATATATTGGAAGCACAATTTATATAGTAACTAAAGTATATGAACTGAAATACAATTGGCATATAATTCAATATTATTCGGACTTTGACTTTACCGTCACGTTATGGCCAGAGCCCAAGAGCTTGAGCATGTCGCTCAGTTCTTGAGGTTAGGGATTCATATCATTTTATTTTTTCCAATTTTTTTTTTATTTATTTTCATGTGAAAGCTTACAGAAAATCAGTTCTGTATTAATATCAAATTTATTAGCATTAGTGTCTGATATTAACCTGACATAATACTTGCATTGAAGCTCTTAACTCTCTCTCTCTCTCTCTCTCTCTCTCTCTCTCTCTCTCTCTCTCTCTCTCTCTCTCTCTCTCTCTCTCTCTCTCTCTCTCTCTCTCACTCTCTCTCTGACATGAGTTGTTTGAGTTTGTCTTTTACTAATATGTAGCCTGGTAGAATTATACTGGAGAAATTTAGTCATGAGTTCTTTTTACCCCGTTCCATGCCACAGTATAGATTTAGGGGATTTTCATTGCGGTGGAATAACGTTTCTCGAGCCTTAATTGAACCAGGTGTTAACACTGACGTCAGCCTTGTTTGTGCTTAACACAGCCTCCGTCGTACCTCCCACCAGCCGCCTATGTGTTTCAACTCTATAGTACCACCCTATGTTATCCTGTTGTAAATTGGGAATTTTTTTTTCAACAGTAAATTAAAGGTCCTCTGATAGGTTAGGTGGACAGCAAATTCTCATAAAGTTTCAAAACGTTATGAAAAACGTTAATTGAAAGTTTCCTCTTCTAACCCTACCGAGTAGTCCGGACAACTCATACAGAAAACGGGATAGTACGTCACTTTTATGAGTCGATTTCATTTCAAATTATGTCCAAATTTGGCCATAGTGCGCATATGAGCCAAAAGTGACGTTATTTTTAGGAGGACGGGTTGTGTACACCACGTGGGCCCTCATCAGACCCAAGCCCAGGGGACCAACCACCAGGTACCAGGAGATGTAGCAATGGCAGGGACCCCTACAATTGGCCCAACCTTTGCTGAAGAGCCCAGGAGCAATGTCCACAGTCATGGAAGTTGTAATGAAAGCAGTAACCTCACAGGAGGCAGCTAGATGCACAAGCCAGCTAATGTAAAGGAAAAGAGCTGTAGTAGTGGTAGGTGTGAAGGAACAAGGGGGCTCTACAAGGGGAGGAATCGAGGACTATTCAAGAGCGAGGACATCAAAGAGGACATCATAGTAAAGAAGAGTAAACTGAGGTATGTAAGGAACTACAAAGAGGTATATGTTCAGAGGGACATGACCAGAGACGAGAAAGTAAGGGCAGCAGATGCAAGGAAAAGGCACAAGGAGAGGGAAGGGAGCCAGGGAAACTCAGCCTCCAACCCAGCAATCCCAGAGGGGAGTGGGGAACCCCAATCCAGCAACCCAGGAACCCCAGGGGGGAATGCGACACCCCAGACCACCACCCAATAGGGCCCCCTCTATCCCCCAGCACAAACCCTTCCTTGCCCCTGCACAATGCCCATCAGGAAACCCAAATCCTCCCCCTCCCCTTACCCCAAGTGTCCCCTGCTTTCCCAGCCCCTGGTCTTCTTCCTGCCCCAAGCAGTCCTGAGCAAGACCAAAGCTATCTATCCCCCACTCCACCTCCCCCCAAACCCCTGTCAACTACACCGCAGGAGGGCGTGCCCTTTCCCCAAGCAATCCCTGCCCCCTCACCCCAGGATTTCTTCCTGCCCCAAGCAGGCATGAGGAAGACCTAAACCCTCCATCCCCCACTCCCCCTCCCCCTGAACCCCTGGCAACTACCTCACAGGAGGATGAGCCTACCCAAGTAGCAATGACCATGGAACAACTTCCTACACTTGTGGGGAGTGAGGGTGAAATTGGATATAAGTGAGCTTCAAGGTAATGTACTCAAACATTAATGGGATTACCAATAAAGCAAGTGAACTGGCAGAAAGGGTGTAAGAAGAAAACCTTGATGTAATAGGACTAACGGAAACAAAATTGTCAGGGGTCATAACAGATGCCGTGTTTCCAAAGGACTACTATATATTAAGGAAAGAGAGGGAAGGGAGAGGAGATGGAGGAGTAGCCCTGCTGATAAGGAAGGACTGGAATTTTGATGAGATGGAAATTCCAGGCTGTGACGGATTCAGGGATTACATAACAGGAACTATAACAATGGGTGGACCTAAGATAATAGTGGCAGTCATTTACAACCCTCCCTTAAATGACAGAATACCTAGACAGGTGTTTGATAGGAATAACATGGCAACCATTAATATAATAGAGAGAGCAGCTTCAGTTGCCTGCAGGAATGGCTCAAGACTCTTAATCATGGGCGATTTCAACCATGGAAAGATAGACTGGGAGAATAGGGACCCACATGGAGGTGCAGATATGTGGAGAGCTAAACTCTTGGAAGTGGCAACAAGGAATTTTCTGAGCCAGCATTTCAAGGAACCCACAAGAGTGAGAGGTAATGATGAACCAGCTAGACTCGACTTGATATTCACCCTGAATGAGTCAGAAATAAGGGAAGTCAAAGTTGAAGCCTCCATAGGAATGAGTGACCACAGTGTACTAACCTTTGAGTACTTGGTGGAGGTAGGGATAACCTATCCATGGATGGGATCGGATGGGAAAAAGACTGAATTATTGAAGAGGAAAATATGACGAGATGAGGAACTTCCTCAGGGGAATACCATGGGAAACAGAACTTAGAGACAAGAATGTATATGTCATGATGGATTTTATCACCCAGAAGTGCCAGGAAGCTGCAGACAGGTTTATCCTCGTCCAAAAAGGAGAAAAACGAAAAACAACAGAAAAACCCATAGTTCAACCAGGAATGCAAGGTAGTGAAACAACTAAGTAAAAGAACATACCTTGTTACCTTGAGGTTACCTTGAGGTGCTTCCGGGGCTTAGTGTCCCCGCGGCCCGGTCGTCAACCAGGCCTCCTGGTTGCTGGACTGATCAACCAGGCTGTTAGACGCGGCTGCTCGCAGCCTGACGTATGAGTCACAGCCTGGTTGATCAGGTATCCTTTGGAGGTGCTTATCCAGGTCTCTCTTGAACACTGTGAGGGGTCAGCCAGTTATGCCCCTTATGTGTAGTGGAAGCGTGTTGAACAGTCTCGGGCCTCTGATGTTGATAGAGTTCTCTCTCAGAGTACCTGTTGCGTACCTTGCGTACCTGTTACAGAGTACCTTGTACCTGAGTAACATGGAGAAACTACAGAAATAACAGAACACCAGAGAGCAGGGACAGATCCCAGAGGGCCAGAAATGAGTACCTCAGAGTGAGGAGGGAAGCAGAGAGACAGTTTGAAAATGACATCGCAAGTAAAGCCAAGACCCAACCAAAGCTGCTCCACAGCCACATCAGGAGGAAAACCGCAGTGAAGGAACAAGTGATGAAGCTGAGAAAAGGGGAGAACAGATACACAGAGAATGACAAGGAAGTGTGTGAAGAACTCAACAAGAGATTCCAGGAGGTCTTGCCAATAGAACAAGGAGAAGCCCCTGCACTAAGTGAGGAGGCGGCAAACCAAGCAACCTTGTAGGAATTTGACCTCACCAGTGATGAGGTCAAAAGGTGTCTGCTGGAGCTGGATGTGACAAAGGCTGTTGGCCCTGAAAGAATCTCACCATGAATACTAAAGGAAGGTGCAGAAGCACTAAGTGTGCCGCTCTCTATGGTGTATAACAGGTCACTAGAAACAGGAGACTTACCAGAAATTTGGAAGACAGCTTACGTGGTCCCAATATACAAGAAGGGTGACAGGCAAGAGGCGCTGAACTACAGGCCAGTTTCCTTAACTTGTATACCAAGCAAGGTGATGGATAAGATCGAGAGGAAAAGGCTCGTAGAGCATCTGGAGGGAAATAACTTTGTAACGCACCACCAACATGGGTTCAGGGATGGTAAATCGTGCCTCACAGGTTTAATAGAATTTTATGACCCGGCAACGAAAAATAGGCAGGAAAGAGAAGGGTGGGCCGACTGCATTTTCTTGGACTGTCAAAAAGTCTTTGACACAGTATCCCATAAAAGGCTGTTATAAAAGTTGAAGCAACAGGTAGGAGTAAAAGGGAAGGTGCTCCAGTGGATAAGGGAGTACTTAAGCAACAGGAAACAGCGAGTAACGGTGAGGGGGAGACATCAGAGTGGCGAAATGTCACCAGCGGAGTCTCACAGGGCTCAGTACTTGGACCCATCCTGTTTCTAATATATGTAAACGATCTTTTGGAGGGTATAGACTCATTCCTCTCAATGTTTGCTGATGATGGAAAAATTATGAGAAGAATCAAGACGGATGAATATAGACCGAGACTACAGGATGACCTGCATCAAATGGAGGAATGGTCTAGAAAATGGCTGCTAAAGTTCAACTCAGGAAAGTGTAAGGTGATGAAATTAGGCAAAGGGAGCAGGAGGCTGAACACAAGGTATCATCTGGGAGGTGAAATCCTGCAAGAGTCAAATAGAGAGAATGATTTGGGGGTTGATATCACACCGAACCTGTCCCCAGAGGCCCACATCAAAAGAATATTATCAGCGGCATATGCTAGACTGGCCAACATAAGACCTGCCTTTGGAAACTAGTGTAAGGAATCTTTCAGAACCTTGTATACCACTTATGTAAGACCAATCCTGGAGTATGCTGCTCCAGCCTGGAGTCCATACCTAGTTAAACACAAGACAAAGCTAGAGAAGATTCAGCGGTATGCAACCTGGCTCGTCCCGGAACTGAGAGGAGTGAGCTACGAGAAAAGGCTAAAAGAGCTGAACCTCACATCCCAGGAAAACAGAAGAGTAAGGTATGATAACCACCTAAAAAATTTTCAGGGGAATTGATAGGGTGGACAAAGACAAACTCTTCAGCACGGGTGGAACACGAATAAGGGGACATAGGTGGAAACTTAGTACCCAGATGAGCCACAGAGACGTTAGAAAGAATTTTTTCAGTGTCAGAGTAGTTAATAAATGGAATGCTTTAGGCAGTGATGTGGTGGAGGCTGACTCCATACACAGTTTCAACTGTAGATATGATAGAGCCCAGTAGGCTCTGGAATCTGTACACCAGTTGATTGACAGTTGAGAGGCGGGATCAGAGAGCCAAAGCTCAACCCCCGCAAGCACAATTAGGTAAGTACTGAAGACTCAACCTTCTACAAACACAGCTAGGGGGGGGGGGCAAGGAACAGCCAAAGAAAAACTCTTCCTCTCCCACTCCACGACAAGGTTGGTAATCTTAATCCCACAACATCCGGTCCGAGCCTAGCTGGACCTACAAGTACCACCTGACTCCTTGCTCACTCTCTTGCGCTCCCTCACAAATCCAGCATGAATAAAGGCTAACAGAAGGCCACATGAATAAACTCTCACATTACTCTCACAAAACAACAATAATGTGCTCACAGTAATGTGCTTATTTACCAATTATTGTTGGTAAATAAGCATATTACTATCTTTATTACATCTAAATAGAAATAATATACTAATTACTAAACTAATAAACGTTATTAATCAGTTATTCATATAAATGAGATAACAGGTTCGTAACAGTCAGCTCACATGGAGATAGGCCAAGGGTAAACATCCTGTAATTGACTTGGTAGTGCCGCTGGCGGTCATGTATGACCTCTCAGGCCACCTGCTCTGTGGTCCGCTGCTCTGTGGTCTTTACGGGACCCTGCGCCGCCCTGTGATTAACCTGTGGTCAGGTTTGGCTCCTTGTGTCCACGTGTGCTTTGTGTTGACATTATGTTGTTGTGTTGATAAGGTCTTTGTGGCGCATTATGTGGTGGTGGTCTGGTTAGTGGTCTGTTGTGGTGGCCTGGTTAGTAGTCTGTTGTGGTGGCCTGGTTAGTAGTCTGTTGTGGTGGTCTGGTTAGTGGTCTGTTGTGGTGGCCTGGTTAGTAGTCTGTTGTGGTGGTCTGGTTAGTGGTCTGTTGTGGTGGTGGCCTGGTTAGTAGTCTGTTGTGGTGGTCTGGTTAGTGGTCTGTTGTGGTGCCCTGGTTAGTTGTCTGTTGTGGTGGCCTGGTTACTAGTCTGTTGTGGTGGCCTGGTTAGTAGTCTGTTGTGGTGGCCTGGTTAGTAGTCTGTTGTGGTGGTGGCCTGGTTAGTAGTCTGTTGTGGTGGTGGCCTGGTTAGTGGTCTGTTGTGGTGGCCTGGTTAGTAGTCTGTTGTGGTGGTGGTCTGGTTAGTGGTCTGTTGTGGTGGCCTGGTTAGTAGTCTGTTGTGGTGGCCTGGTTAGTGGTCTGTTGTGGTGGTCTGGTTAGTGGTCTGTTGTGGTGGCCTGGTTACTAGTCTGTTGTGGTGGCCTGGTTAGTAGTCTGTTGTGGTGGCCTGGTTAGTGGTCTGTTGTGGTGGCCTGGTTAGTAGTCTGTTGTGGTGGCCTGGTTAGTAGTCTGTTGTGGTGGTGGCCTGGTTAGTAGTCTGTTGTGGTGGCCTGGTTAGTAGTCTGTTGTGGTGGCCTGGTTAGTAGTCTGTTGTGGTGGTGGCCTGGTTAGTAGTCTGTTGTGGTGGTGGCCTGGTTAGTGGTCTGTTGTGGTGGTGGCCTGGTTAGTAGTCTGTTGTGGTGGTGGCCTGGTTAGTAGTCTGTTGTGGTGGTGGCCTGGTTAGTAGTCTGTTGTGGTGGTGGTCTGGTTAGTAGTCTGTTGTGGTGGCCTGGTTAGTAGTCTGTTGTGGTGGTGGCCTGGTTAGTGGTCTGTTGTGGTGGCCTGGTTAGTGGTCTGTTGTGGAATCCTGGTTAGTAGTCTGTTGTGGTGGTGGCCTGGTTAGTAGTCTGTTGTGGTGGTGGCCTGGTTAGTAGTCTGTTGTGGTGGTGGCCTGGTTAGTAGTCTGTTGTGGTGGTGGCCTGGTTAGTGGTCTGTTGTGGTGGTGGCCTGGTTAGTAGTCTGTTGTGGTGGTGGTCTGGTTAGTAGTCTGTTGTGGTGGTGGCCTGGTTAGTGGTCTGTTGTGGTGGCGTGGTTAGTAGTCTGTTGTGGTGGCCTGGTTAGTAGTCTGTTGTGGTGGTGGCCTGGTTAGTAGTCTGTTGTGGTGCCCTGGTTAGTAGTCTGTTGTGGTGGCCTGGTTAGTGGTCTGTTGTGGTGGCCTGGTTAGTGGTCTGTTGTGGTGGCCTGGTTAGTAGTCTGTTGTGGTGGCCTGGTTAGTAGTCTGTTGTGGTGGTGGCCTGGTTAGTAGTCTGTTGTGGTGGCCTGGTTAGTAGTCTGTTGTGGTGGTGGCCTGGTTAGTGGTCTGTTGTGGTGGCCTGGTTAGTAGTCTGTTGTGGTGACCTGGTTAGTAGTCTGTTTGTGGTGGCCTGGTTAGTAGTCTGTTGTGGTGGTGGCCTGGTTAGTAGTCTGTTGTGGTGGTGGTCTGGTTAGTAGTCTGTTGTGGTGGTGGCCTGGATAGTGGTCTGTTGTGGTGGCCTGGTTAGTAGTCTGTTGTGGTGGCCTGGTTAGTAGTCTGTTGTGGTGGTGGCCTGGTTAGTAGTCTGTTGTGGTGGTCTGGTTAGTGGTCTGTTGTGGTGGCCTGGTTAGTAGTCTGTTGTGGTGGTCTGGTTAGTAGTCTGTTGTGGTGGTGGCCTGGTTAGTAGTCTGTTGTGGTGGTCTGGTTAGTGGTCTGTTGTGGTGCCCTGGTTAGTTGTCTGTTGTGGTGGCCTGGTTAGTAGTCTGTTGTGGTGGCCTGGTTAGTGGTCTGTTGTGGTGGCCTGGTTAGTAGTCTGTTGTGGTGGCCTGGTTAGTAGTCTGTTGTGGTGGTGGCCTGGTTAGTAGTCTGTTGTGGTGGTGGCCTGGTTAGTGGTCTGTTGTGGTGGTGGCCTGGTTAGTAGTCTGTTGTGGTGGTGGCCTGGTTAGTAGTCTGTTGTGGTGGTGGCCTGGTTAGTAGTCTGTTGTGGTGGTGGTCTGGTTAGTAGTCTGTTGTGGTGCCCTGGTTAGTAGTCTGTTGTGGTGGTGGCCTGGTTAGTGGTCTGTTGTGGTGGCCTGGTTAGTGGTCTGTTGTGGTGGCCTGGTTAGTGGTCTGTTGTGGTGGCCTGGTTAGTGGTCTGTTGTGGTGGCCTGGTTAGTGGTCTGTTGTGGTGGCCTGGTTAGTGGTCTGTTGTGGTGGCCTGGTTAGTGGTCTGTTGTGGTGGCCTGGTTAGTGGTCTGTTGTGGTGGCCTGGTTAGTGGTCTGTTGTGGTGGCCTGGTTAGTGGTCTGTTGTGGTGGCCTGGTTAGTGGTCTGTTGGTGGTGGCCTGGTTAGTGGTCTGTTGTGGTGGCCTGGTTAGTAGTGTGTTGGTGGTGGCCTGGTTAGTGGTCTGTTGTGGTGGCCTGGTTTAGTAGTCTGTTGTGGTGGCCTGGTTAGTTGGTCTGTTGTGGTGGCCTGGTTAGTGGTCTGTTGTGGTGGCCTGGTTAGTGGTCTGTTGTGGTGGCCTGGTTAGTGGTCTGTTGTGGTGGCCTGGTTAGTGGTCTGTTGTGGTGGCCTGGTTAGTAGTCTGTTGTGGTGGCCTGGTTAGTAGTCTGTTGTGGTGGCCTGGTTAGTGGTCTGTTGTGGTGGCCTGGTTAGTAGGTCTGTTGTGGTGGCCTGGTTAGTAGTCTGTTGTGGTGGCCTGGTTAGTAGTCTGTTGTGGTGGTCCTGGTTAGTGGTCTGTTGTGGTGGCCTGGTTAGTAGTCTGTTGTGGTGGTCCTGGTTAGTAGGTCTGTTGTGGTGGTGGCCTGGTTAGTAGTCTGTTGTGGTGGCCTGGTTAGTGGTCTGTTGTGGTGGCCTGGTTAGTAGTCTGTTGTGGTGGCCTGGTTAGTAGGTCTGTTGTGGTGGCCTGGTTAGTGGTCTGTTGTGGTGGCCTGGTTAGTAGGTCTGTTGTGGTGGCCTGGTTAGTAGTCTGTTGTGGTGGTGGCCTGGTTAGTAGTCTGTTGTGGTGGTGGCCTGGTTAGTAGTCTGTTGTGGTGGGCCTGGTTAGTGGTCTGTTGTGGTGGCCTGGTTAGTAGTCTGTTGTGGTGGCCTGGTTAGTAGTCTGTTGTGGTGGCCTGGTTAGTGTCTGTTGTGGTGGCCTGGTTAGTAGTCTGTTGTGGTGGCCTGGTTAGTAGTCTGTTGTGGTGGCCTGGTTAGTGTCTGTTGTGGTGGCCTGGTTAGTAGTCTGTTGTGGTGGCCTGGTTAGTAGTCTGTTGTGGTGGTGGCCTGGTTAGTAGTCTGTTGTGGTGGCCTGGTTAGTAGTCTGTTTGTGGTGGCCTGGTTAGTAGTCTGTTGTGTGGTGGCCTGGTTAGTAGTCTGTTGTGGTGGTGCCTGGTTAGTGTCTGTTGTGGTGGTGGCCTGGTTAGTAGTCTGTTGTGGTGGTGGCCTGGTTAGTAGTCTGTTGTGGTGGTGGCCTGGTTAGTAGTCTGTTGTGTGGTGGCCTGGTTAGTAGTCTGTTGTGGTGGCCTGGTTAGTAGTCTGTTGTGGTGGTGGCCTGGTTAGTGTCTGTTGTGGTGGCCTGGTTAGTAGTCTGTTGTGGTCCTGGTTAGTAGTCTGTTGTGGTGGTGGCCTGGTTAGTGGTCTGTTGTGGTGGCCTGGTTAGTAGTCTGTTGTGGTGGCCTGGTTAGTGGTCTGTTGTGGTGGTGGCCTGGTTAGTAGTCTGTTGTGGTGGTGGCCTGGTTAGTAGTCTGTTGTGGTGGTGGCCTGGTTAGTGGTCTGTTGTGGTGGCCTGGTTAGTAGGTCTGTTGTGGTGGTCTGGTTAGTAGGTCTGTTGTGGTGGTGGCCTGGTTAGTGGTCTGTTGTGGTGGCTGGTTAGTGGTCTGTTGTGGTGGCCTGGTTAGTAGTCTGTTGTGGTGGTCCTGGTTAGTAGTCTGTTGTGGTGGCCCTGGTTAGTAGTCTGTTGTGGTGGCCTGGTTAGTGGTCTGTTGTGGTGGCCTGGTTAGTGGTCTGTTGTGGTGGCCTGGTTAGTAGGTCTGTTGTGGTGGCCCTGGTTAGTAGTCTGTTGTGGTGGTGGCCTGGTAGTAGTCTGTTGTGGTGGCCTGGTTAGTAGTCTGTTGTGGTGGTGGCCTGGTTAGTGGTCTGATTTGTGGTGCCTGGTTAGTAGTCTGTTGTGGTGACCTGGTTAGTAGTCTGTTGTGGTTGCCTGGTTAGTAGTCTGTTGTGGTGGTGGCCTGGTTAGTAGTCCTGTTGCTTGGTGGTGGTCTGGTTAGTAGTCTGTTGTGGTTGTGGCCTGGATAGTCGGGTCTGTCTTGTGGTGGCCTGGTTAGTAGTCTTTGTGGTGGCCTGGTTAGTAGTCTGTTGTGGTGGTGGCCTGGTTAGTAGGTCTGTTGTGGGTGGTTGGTTAGTGGTCTGTTGTGGTGGCCTGGTTAGTAGTCTGTTGTGGTGGTCACTGGTTAGTAGTCTGGTTGTGGTGGTGGCCTGCGTTAGTAGTATTGTTGTGGTGGTCTGGTTACTGGTGGTCTGTTGTTGTGCCCTGGTTTAGTTGTCTGTTGTTGGTGGCCTGGTTATGTAGCTCGTTGTGGTGGCCTTGGTTAGTGGGCTGTTGTGGTGGCCTGTTTAGTCGTCTGTTGTGGGTGGCCTGGATTAGTAGTCTGTTGTGGTGGTGGCCCTGGTTAGTAGTCGTTGTGTTGGTGGCCTGGTTGCGGCTGTTGTGGTGGGCCTGGTTAGTAGGTCTGTTGTGGCTGGTGGCCTGGTTTAGTTAGTCTGTTCGTGGTGTTGGCCTGGTTAGTAGTCTGTTGTGGTGGTGGCCTGGTTAGTAGTCTGTGTGGTGGTGGTCTGGTTAGTAGTCTGTTGTGGTGGTGGCCTGGTTAGTGGTCTGTTGTGGTGGCGTGGTTAGTAGTCTGTTGTGGTGGCCTGGTTAGTAGTCTGTTGTGGTGGTGCCTGGTTAGTAGTCTGTTGTGGTGCCCTGGTTAGTAGTCTGTTGCTGGTGGCCTGGTTAGTGGTCTGTTGTGGTGGCCTGGTTAGTGGTCTGTTGTGGTGGCCTGGTTAGTAGTCTGTTGTGGTGGCCTGGTTAGTAGTCTGTTGTGGTGGTGGTCTGGTTAGTAGTCTGTTGTGGTGGCCTGGTTAGTAGTCTGTTGGTGGTGGCCTGGTTAGTGGTCTGTTGTGGTGGCCTGGTAGTAGTCTGTTGTGGTGACCTGGTTAGTAGTCTGTTGTGGTGGCCTGGTTAGTAGTCTGTTGTGGTGGTGGCCTGGTTAGTGGTCTGTTGTGGTGGTGGCCTGGTTAGTAGTCTGTTGTGGTGGTGGCCTGGTTAGTAGTCTGTTGTGGTGGTGGCCTGGTTAGTAGTCTGTTGTGGTGGTGGTCTGGTTAGTAGTCTGTTGTGGTGGCCTGGTTAGTAGTCTGTTGTGGTGGTGGCCTGGTTAGTGGTCTGTTGTGGTGGCCTGGTTAGTGGTCTGTTGTGGAATCCTGGTTAGTAGTCTGTTGTGGTGGTGGCCTGGTTAGTAGTCTGTTGTGGTGGTGGCCTGGTTAGTAGTCTGTTGTGGTGGTGGCCTGGTTAGTAGTCTGTTGTGGTGGTGGCCTGGTTAGTGGTCTGTTGTGGTGGTGGCCTGGTTAGTAGTCTGTTGTGGTGGTGGCCTGGTTAGTAGTCTGTTGTGGTGGTGGCCTGGTTAGTGGTCTGTTGTGGTGGTGGCCTGGTTAGTAGTCTGTTGTGGTGGTGGTCTGGTTAGTAGTCTGTTGTGGTGGTGGCCTGGTTAGTGGTCTGTTGTGGTGGCGTGGTTAGTAGTCTGTTGTGGTGGCCTGGTTAGTAGTCTGTTGTGGTGGTGGCCTGGTTAGTAGTCTGTTGTGGTGCCCTGGTTAGTAGTCTGTTGTGGTGGCCTGGTTAGTGGTCTGTTGTGGTGGCCTGGTTAGTGGTCTGTTGTGGTGGCCTGGTTAGTAGTCTGTTGTGGTGGCCTGGTTAGTAGTCTGTTGTGGTGGTGGCCTGGTTAGTAGTCTGTTGTGGTGGCCTGGTTAGTAGTCTGTTGTGGTGGTGGCCTGGTTAGTGGTCTGTTGTGGTGGCCTGGTTAGTAGTCTGTTGTGGTGACCTGGTTAGTAGTCTGTTGTGGTGGCCTGGTTAGTAGTCTGTTGTGGTGGTGGCCTGGTTAGTAGTCTGTTGTGGTGGTGGTCCTGGTTAGTAGTCTGTTGTGGTGGTGGCCTGGATAGTGGTCTGTTGTGGTGGCCTGGTTAGTAGTCTGTTGTGGTGGCCTGGTTAGTAGTCTGTTGTGGTGGTGGCCTGGTTAGTAGTCTGTTGTGGTGGTCTGGTTAGTGGTCTGTTGTGGTGGCCTGGTTAGTAGTCTGTTGTGGTGGTCTGGTTAGTAGTCTGTTGTGGTGGTGGCCTGGGTAGTAGTCTGTTGTGGTGGTCTGGTTAGTGGTCTGTTGTGGTGCCCTGGTTAGTTGTCTGTTGTGGTGGCCTGGTTAGTAGTCTGTTGTGGTGGCCTGGTTAGTGGTCTGTTGTGGTGGCCTGGTTAGTAGTCTGTTGTGGTGGCCTGGTTAGTAGTCTGTTGTGGTGGTGGCCTGGTTAGTAGTCTGTTGTGGTGGTGGCCTGGTTAGTGGTCTGTTGTGGTGGTGGCCTGGTTAGTAGTCTGTTGTGGTGGTGGCCTGGTTAGTAGTCTGTTGTGGTGGTGGCCTGGTTAGTAGTCTGTTGTGGTGGTGGCCTGGTTAGTAGTCTGTTGTGGTGGTGGTCTGGTTAGTAGTCTGTTGTGGTGCCCTGGTTAGTAGTCTGTTGTGGTGGTGGCCTGGTTAGTGGTCTGTTGTGGTGGCCTGGTTAGTAGTCTGTTGTGGTGGCCTGGTTAGTAGTCTGTTGTTGTGGTGGCCTGGTTAGTAGTCTGTTGTGGTGCCCTGGTTATTAGTCTGTTGTGGTGGCCTGGTTAGTGGTCTGTTGTGGTGGCCTGGTTAGTGGTCTGTTGTGGTTGCCTGGTTAGTAGTCTGTTGTGGTGGCCTAGTTAGTAGTCTGTTGTGGTGGTGGCCTGGTTAGTGGTCTCTTGTGGTGGCCTGGTTAGTGGTCTGTTGTGGTGGTGGCCTGGTTAGTGGTCTGTTGTGGTGGCCTGGTTAGTAGTCTGTTGTGGTGGCCTGGTTAGTAGTCTGTTGTGGTGGTGGCCTGGTTAGTAGTCTGTTGTGGTGCCCTGGTTAGTAGTCTGTTGTGGTGGCCTGGTTAGTAGTCTGTTGTGGTGGTCTGGTTAGTGGTCTGTTGTGGTGGCCTGGTTAGTAGTCTGTTGTGGTGGTCTGGTTAGTGGTCTGTTGTGGTGGTGGCCTGGTTAGTAGTCTGTTGTGGTGGTCTGGTTAGTGGTCTGCTGTGGTGCCCTGGTTAGTTGTCTGTTGTGGTGGCCTGGTTACTAGTCTGTTGTGGTGGCCTGGTTAGTAGTCTGTTGTGGTGGCCTGGTTAGTAGTCTGTTGTGGTGGTGGCCTGGTTAGTAGTCTGTTGTGGTGGTGGCCTGGTTAGTGGTCTGTTGTGGTGGCCTGGTTAGTAGTCTGTTGTGGTGGTGGTCTGGTTAGTGGTCTGTTGTGGTGGCCTGGTTAGTAGTCTGTTGTGGTGGCCTGGTTAGTGGTCTGTTGTGGTGGTCTGGTTAGTGGTCTGTTGTGGTGGCCTGGTTACTAGTCTGTTGTGGTGGCTTGGTTAGTAGTCTGTTGTGGTGGCCTGGTTAGTGGTCTGTTGTGGTGGCCTGGTTAGTAGTCTGTTGTGGTGGCCTGGTTAGTAGTCTGTTGTGGTGGTGGCCTGGTTAGTAGTCTGTTGTGGTGGCCTGGTTAGTAGTCTGTTGTGGTGGCCTGGTTAGTAGTCTGTTGTGGTGGTGGCCTGGTTAGTAGTCTGTTGTGGTGGTGGCCTGGTTAGTGGTCTGTTGTGGTGGTGGCCTGGTTAGTAGTCTGTTGTGGTGGCCTGGTTAGTAGTCTGTTGTGGTGGTGGCCTGGTTAGTAGTCTGTTGTGGTGGTGGCCTGGTTAGTGGTCTGTTGTGGTGGTGGCCTGGTTAGTAGTCTGTTGTGGTGGTGGCCTGGTTAGTAGTCTGTTGTGGTGGTGGCCTGGTTAGTAGTCTGTTGTGGTGGTGGTCTGGTTAGTAGTCTGTTGTGGTGGCCTGGTTAGTAGTCTGTTGTGGTGGTGGTCTGGTTAGTAGTCTGTTGTGGTGGTGGCCTGGTTAGTGGTCTGTTGTGGTGGCGTGGTTAGTAGTCTGTTGTGGTGGCCTGGTTAGTAGTCTGTTGTGGTGGTGGCCTGGTTAGTAGTCTGTTGTGGTGCCCTGGTTAGTAGTCTGTTGTGGTGGCCTGGTTAGTGGTCTGTTGTGGTGGCCTGGTTAGTGGTCTGTTGTGGTGGCCTGGTTAGTAGTCTGTTGTGGTGGCCTGGTTAGTAGTCTGTTGTGGTGGTGGCCTGGTTAGTAGTCTGTTGTGGTGGCCTGGTTAGTAGTCTGTTGTGGTGGTGGCCTGGTTAGTGGTCTGTTGTGGTGGCCTGGTTAGTAGTCTGTTGTGGTGACCTGGTTAGTAGTCTGTTGTGGTGGCCTGGTTAGTAGTCTGTTGTGGTGGTGGCCTGGTTAGTAGTCTGTTGTGGTGGTGGTCTGGTTAGTAGTCTGTTGTGGTGGTGGCCTGGATAGTGGTCTGTTGTGGTGGCCTGGTTAGTAGTCTGTTGTGGTGGCCTGGTTAGTAGTCTGTTGTGGTGGTGGCCTGGTTAGTAGTCTGTTGTGGTGGTCTGGTTAGTGGTCTGTTGTGATGGCCTGGTTAGTAGTCTGTTGTGGTGGTCTGGTTAGTAGTCTGTTGTGGTGGTGGCCTGGTTAGTAGTCTGTTGTGGTGGTCTGGTTAGTGGTCTGTTGTGGTGCCCTGGTTAGTTGTCTGTTGTGGTGGCCTGGTTAGTAGTCTGTTGTGGTGGCCTGGTTAGTGGTCTGTTGTGGTGGCCTGGTTAGTAGTCTGTTGTGGTGGCCTGGTTAGTAGTCTGTTGTGGTGGTGGCCTGGTTAGTAGTCTGTTGTGGTGGTGGCCTGGTTAGTGGTCTGTTGTGGTGGTGGCCTGGTTAGTAGTCTGTTGTGGTGGTGGCCTGGTTAGTAGTCTGTTGTGGTGGTGGCCTGGTTAGTAGTCTGTTGTGGTGGTGGTCTGGTTAGTAGTCTGTTGTGGTGCCCTGGTTAGTAGTCTGTTGTGGTGGTGGCCTGGTTAGTGGTCTGTTGTGGTGGCCTGGTTAGTAGTCTGTTGTGGTGGCCTGGTTAGTAGTCTGTTGTTGTGGTTGCCTGGTTAGTAGTCTGTTGTGGTGCCCTGGTTATTAGTCTGTTGTGGTGGCCTGGTTAGTGGTCTGTTGTGGTGGCCTGGTTAGTGGTCTGTTGTGGTTGCCTGGTTAGTAGTCTGTTGTGGTGGCCTAGTTAGTAGTCTGTTGTGGTGGTGGCCTGGTTAGTGGTCTCTTGTGGTGGCCTGGTTAGTGGTCTGTTGTGGTGGTGGCCTGGTTAGTGGTCTGTTGTGGTGGCCTGGTTAGTAGTCTGTTGTGGTGGCCTGGTTAGTAGTCTGTTGTGGTGGTGGCCTGGTTAGTAGTCTGTTGTGGTGCCCTGGTTAGTAGTCTGTTGTGGTGGCCTGGTTAGTAGTCTGTTGTGGTGGTCTGGTTAGTGGTCTGTTGTGGTGGCCTGGTTAGTAGTCTGTTGTGGTGGTCTGGTTAGTGGTCTGTTGTGGTGGTGGCCTGGTTAGTAGTCTGTTGTGGTGGTCTGGTTAGTGGTCTGCTGTGGTGCCCTGGTTAGTTGTCTGTTGTGGTGGCCTGGTTACTAGTCTGTTGTGGTGGCCTGGTTAGTAGTCTGTTGTGGTGGCCTGGTTAGTAGTCTGTTGTGGTGGTGGCCTGGTTAGTAGTCTGTTGTGGTGGTGGCCTGGTTAGTGGTCTGTTGTGGTGGCCTGGTTAGTAGTCTGTTGTGGTGGTGGTCTGGTTAGTGGTCTGTTGTGGTGGCCTGGTTAGTAGTCTGTTGTGGTGGCCTGGTTAGTGGTCTGTTGTGGTGGTCTGGTTAGTGGTCTGTTGTGGTGGCCTGGTTACTAGTCTGTTGTGGTGGCTTGGTTAGTAGTCTGTTGTGGTGGCCTGGTTAGTGGTCTGTTGTGGTTGCCTGGTTAGTAGTCTGTTGTGGTGGCCTGGTTAGTAGTCTGTTGTGGTGGTGGCCTGGTTAGTAGTCTGTTGTGGTGGCCTGGTTAGTAGTCTGTTGTGGTGGCCTGGTTAGTAGTCTGTTGTGGTGGTGGCCTGGTTAGTAGTCTGTTGTGGTGGTGGCCTGGTTAGTGGTCTGTTGTGGTGGTGGCCTGGTTAGTAGTCTGTTGTGGTGGCCTGGTTAGTAGTCTGTTGTGGTGGTGGCCTGGTTAGTAGTCTGTTGTGGTGGTGGCCTGGTTAGTGGTCTGTTGTGGTGGTGGCCTGGTTAGTAGTCTGTTGTGGTGGTGGCCTGGTTAGTAGTCTGTTGTGGTGGTGGCCTGGTTAGTAGTCTGTTGTGGTGGTGGTCTGGTTAGTAGTCTGTTGTGGTGGCCTGGTTAGTAGTCTGTTGTGGTGGTGGCCTGGTTAGTGGTCTGTTGTGGTGGCCTGGTTAGTGGTCTGTTGTGGAATCCTGGTTAGTAGTCTGTTGTGGTGGTGGCCTGGTTAGTAGTCTGTTGTGGTGGTGGCCTGGTTAGTAGTCTGTTGTGGTGGTGGCCTGGTTAGTAGTCTGTTGTGGTGGTGGCCTGGTTAGTGGTCTGTTGTGGTGGTGGCCTGGTTAGTAGTCTGTTGTGGTGGTGGTCTGGTTAGTAGTCTGTTGTGGTGGTGGCCTGGTTAGTGGTCTGTTGTGGTGGCGTGGTTAGTAGTCTGTTGTGGTGGCCTGGTTAGTAGTCTGTTGTGGTGCCTGGTTAGTGTCTGTTGTGGTGGCCTGGTTAGTAGTCTGTTGGTGGGTGGCCTGGTTAGTGTTCTGTTGTGTGGCCTGTGTTAGTAGTCTGTTGTGGTGGTGGTCTGGTTAGTAGTCTGTTGTGGTGGTGGCCTGGGTAGTAGTCTGTTGTGGTGGGCCTGGTTTAGTGGGTCTGTTGTGTGGGCTGGTTAGTAGTCTGTTGTGGTGGCCTGGTTAGTAGTCTGTTTGGTGGTGGCTGGTTTAGTAGTCTGTTGTGGTGGCTCTGGTAGTAGTCTGTTGTGGTGGCCTGGTTAGTAGTCTGTTGTGGTGGCCTGGTTAGTGGTCTGTTGTGGTGGCCCTGGTTAGTAGTCTGTTGTGGTGGCCTGGTTAGTAGTCCTGTTGTGTGGTGCCTGGTTAGTAGTCTGTTGTGGTGGCCTGGTTTAGTTAGTCTGTTGTGGTGGTGGCCTGGTTAGTGGTCTTTGTGTGGTGGCCTGGTTAGTAGGTCTGTTGTGGTGCCTGGTTAGTAGTCTGTTGGTGGTGGCTGTTAGTAGTCTGTTGTGGTGGTGGCCTGGTTAGTGGTCTGTTGTGTGGTGCCTGGTTAGTAGTCTGTTGTGGTGGTGGCCTGGTAGTGGTCTGTTGTGGTGGCCTGGTTAGTAGTCTGTTGTGGTGGCTGGTTAGTAGTCTGTTGTGGTGGTGGCCTGGTTAGTAGTCTGTTGTGGGTGGCCTGGTTAGTGGTCTGTTGTGGTGGCCTGGTTAGTAGTCTGTTGTGGTGGTCTGGTTAGTAGTCTGTTGTGGTGGTGGCCTGGTTAGTAGTCTGTTGTGGTGGTCTGGTTAGTGGTCTGTTGTGGTGCCCTGGTTAGTTGTCTGTTGTGGTGGCCTGGTTAGTATCTGTCTGTTGTGGTGGCCTGGTTAGTGGTCTGTTGTGGTGGCCTGGTTAGTAGTCTGTTGTGGTGGCCTGGTTAGTAGTCTGGTGTGGTGGTGGCCTGGTTAGTAGTCTGTTGTGGTGGTGGCCTGGTTAGTGGTCTGTTGTGGTGGTGGCCTGGTGTAGTAGTCTGTTGTGGTGGTGGCCTGGTTATTAGTCTGTTGTGGTGGTGGCCTGGTTAGTAGTCTGTTGTGGTGGTCTGGTTAGTAGTCTGTTGTGGGGTGCCTGGTTAGTAGTCTGTTGTTGGTGGCCTGGTTAGTGGTCTGTTGTGGTTGCCTGGTTAGTAGTCTGTTGTGGTGGCCTGGTTAGTAGTCTGTTGTGGTGGTGCCTGGTTAGTAGTCTGTGTGGTGGTGGTCTGGTTAGTAGTCTGTTGTGGTGGTGGCCTGGTTAGTGGTCTGTTGTGGTGGCCTGGTTAGTAGTCTGTTGTGGTGGCCTGGTTAGTAGTCTGTTGTGGTGGTGGCCTGGTTAGTAGTCTGTTGTGGTGGTCCTGGTTAGTAGTCTGTTGTGGTGGTGGCCTGGTTAGTAGTCTGTTGTGGTGGCCTGGTTAGTAGTCTGTTGTGGTGGTGGCCTGGTTAGTAGTCTGTTGTGGTGGTGCCTGGTTAGTGAGTCTGTTGTGGTGTGCCTGGTTAGTAGTCTGTTGTGGTGGTGGCCTGGTTAGTAGTCTGTTGTGGTTGCCTGGTTAGTAGTCTGTTGTGGTGGCCTGGTTAGTAGTCTGTTGTGGTGGTCTGGTTAGTAGTCTGTTGTGGTGGTGGCCTGGTTAGTAGTCTGTTGTGGTGGCCTGGTTAGTGGTCTGTTGTGGTTGCCTGGTTAGTAGTCTGTTGTGGTGGCCTGGTTAGTAGTCTGTTGTGGTGGCCTGGTTAGTAGTCTGTTGTGGTGGTGGCCTGGTTAGTAGTCTGTTGTGGTGCCCTGGTTAGTAGTCTGTTGTGGTGCCCTGGTTAGTGGTCTGTTCTGGTGACCTGGTTAGTGGTCTGTTGTGGTTGCTTGGTTAGTAGTCTGTTGTGGTGGCCTGGTTAGTAGTCTGTTGTGGTGGTGGCCTGGTTAGTTGTCTGTTGTGGTGCCGTGGATAGTGGTCTGTTGTGGTGACCTGGTTAGTAGTCTGTTGTGGTGGCCTGGTTAGTAGTCTGTTGTGGTGGTGGCCTGGTTAGTAGTCTGTTGTGGTGGTGGTCTGGTTAGTAGTCTGTTGTGGTGGTGGCCTGGTTAGTGGTCTGTTGTGGTGGCCTGGTTAGTAGTCTGTTGTGGTGGCCTGATTAGTGGTCTGTTGTGGTGGTGGCCTGGTTAGTAGTCTGTTGTGGTGGCCTGGTTAGTAGTCTGTTGTGGTGGCCTGGTTAGTAGTCTGTTGTGGTGGCCTGGTTAGTGATCTGTTGTGGTGGTAGCCTGGTTAGTAGTCTGTTGTGGTGGCCTGGTTAGTAGTCTGTTGTGGTGGTGGCCTGGTTAGTAGTCTGTTGTGGTGGTGGCCTGGTTAGTAGTCTGTTGTGGTGGTGGCCTGGTTAGTAGTCTGTTGTGGTGGACTGGTTAGTAGTCTGTTGTGGTGGTGGCCTGGTTAGTAGTCTGTTGTTGTGGCCTGGTTAGTGGTCTGTTGTGGTGGTGGCCTGGTTAGTAGTCTGTTGTGGTGGTGCCCTGGTGAGTAGTCTGTTGTGGTTGCCTGGTTAGTAGTCTGTTGTGGTGGCCTGGTTAGTGGTCTGTTGTGGTGGTGGCCTGGTTAGTAGTCTGTTGTGGTGGCCTGGTTAGTAGTCTTTTGTGGTGGTGGCCTGGTTAGTAGTCTGTTGTGGTGGTGGCCTGGTTAGTAGTCTGTTGTGGTGGCCTGGTTAGTAGTCTGTTGTGGTGGTGGCCTGGTTAGTAGTCTGTTGTGGTGGCCTGGTTAGTGGTCTGTTGTGGTGGCCTGGTTAGTGGTCTGTTGTGGTGGCCTGTTAGTAGTCTGTTGTTGTGGTGCCCTGGTGAGTAGTCTGTTGTGGTGGTGGCCTGGTTAGTAGTCTGTTGTGGTGGTGGTCTGGTTAGTAGTCTGTTGTGGTGGTGCCCTGGTGAGTAGTCTGTTGTGGTGGCCTGGTTAGTAGTCTGTTGTGGTGGCCTGGTTAGTGGTCTGTTGTGGTGGCCTGGTTAGTGGTCTGTTGTGGTGTCCTGGTTAGTGGTCTGTTGTGGTGGCCTGGTTAGTGGTCTGTTGTGGTGGTGGCCTGGTTAGTAGTCTGTTGTGGTGGCCTGGTTAGTGGTCTGTTATGGTGGCCTGGTTGGTGGTCTGTTGTGGTGGCCTGGTTAGTAGTCTGTTGTGGTGGCCTGGTTAGTAGTCTGTTGTGGTGGTGGCCTGGTTAGTAGTCTATTGTGGTGCCCTGGTTAGTAGTCTGTTGTGGTGCCCTGGTTAGTGGTCTGTTGTGGTGGCCTGGTTAGTGGTCTGTTGTGGTGGCCTGGTTAGAAGTCTGTTGTGGTGGTGGCCTGGTTAGTAGTCTGTTGTGGTGGTGGCCTGGTTAGTAGTCTGTTGTGGCGGTGCCCTGGCGAGTAGTCTGTTGTGGTGGCCTGGTTAGTAGTCTGTTGTGGTGGCCTGGTTAGTGGTCTGTTGTGGTGGTGGCCTGGTTAGTGGTCTGTTGTGGTGGTGGCCTGGTTAGTAGTCTGTTGTGGTGGCCTGGTTAGTAGTCTTTTGTGGTGGTGGCCTGGTTAGTAGTCTGTTGTGGTGGTGGCCTGGTTAGTAGTCTGTTGTGGTGGCCTGGTTAGTAGTCTGTTGTGGTGGTGGCCTGGTTAGTAGTCTGTTGTGGTGGCCTGGTTAGTGGTCTGTTGTGGTGGCCTGGTTAGTGGTCTGTTGTGGTGGCCTGTTAGTAGTCTGTTGTTGTGGTGCCCTGGTGAGTAGTCTGTTGTGGTGGTGGCCTGGTTAGTAGTCTGTTGTGGTGGTGGTCTGGTTAGTAGTCTGTTGTGGTGGTGCCCTGGTGAGTAGTCTGTTGTGGTGGCCTGGTTAGTAGTCTGTTGTGGTGGCCTGGTTAGTGGTCTGTTGTGGTGTCCTGGTTAGTGGTCTGTTGTGGTGTCCTGGTTAGTGGTCTGTTGTGGTGGCCTGGTTAGTGGTCTGTTGTGGTGGTGGCCTGGTTAGTAGTCTGTTGTGGTGGCCTGGTTAGTGGTCTGTTATGGTGGCCTGGTTGGTGGTCTGTTGTGGTGGCCTGGTTAGTAGTCTGTTGTGGTGGCCTGGTTAGTAGTCTGTTGTGGTGGTGGCCTGGTTAGTAGTCTATTGTGGTGCCCTGGTTAGTAGTCTGTTGTGGTGCCCTGGTTAGTGGTCTGTTGTGGTGGCCTGGTTAGTGGTCTGTTGTGGTGGCCTGGTTAGTAGTCTGTTGTGGTGGTGGCCTGGTTAGTAGTCTGTTGTGGTGGTGGCCTGGTTAGTAGTCTGTTGTGGCGGTGCCCTGGCGAGTAGTCTGTTGTGGTGGCCTGGTTAGTAGTCTGTTGTGGTGGCCTGGTTAGTGGTCTGTTGTGGTGGTGGCCTGGTTAGTGGTCTGTTGTGGTGGTGGCCTGGTTAGTAGTCTGTTGTGGTGGTGGCCTGGTTAGTAGTCTGTTGTGGTGGTGGCCTGGTTTGTGGTCTGTTGTGGTGGTGGCCTGGTTAGTGGTCTGTTGTGGAGGTGGCCTGGTTAGTAGTCTGTTGTGGTGGTGCCCTGGTTAGTGGTCTGTTGTGGTGGTGGCCTGGTTAGTATTATGTTGTGGTGGTGGCCTGGTTAGTGGTCTGTTGTGGTGGCCTGGTTAGTGGTCTGTTGTGGTGGCCTGGTTAGTAGTCTGTTGTGGTGGCCTGGTTAGTAGTCTGTTGTGGTGGCCTGGTTAGTAGTCTGTTGTGGTGGTGGCCTGGTTAGTAGTCTGTTGTGGTGGTGCCCTGGTTAGTGGTCTGTTGTGGTGGTGGCCTGGTTAGTAGTCTGTTGTGGTGGTGGCGTGGTTAGTAGTCTGTTGTGGTGGTGGCCTGGTTAGTGGTCTGTTGTGGTGGTAGCCTGGTTAGTGGTCTGTTGTGGTGGTGGCCTGGTTAGTGGTCTGTTGTGGTGGTGGCCTGGTTAGTAGTCTGTTGTGGTGGTGCCCTGGTGAGTAGTCTGTTGTGGTGGCCTGGTTAGTAGTCTGTTGTGGTGGTCTGGTTAGTAGTCTGTTGTGGTGGCCTGGTTAGTAGTCTGTTGTGGTGGTGGCCTGGTTAGAAGTCTGTTGTGGTGGTGGCCTGGTTAGTAGTCTGTTGTGGTGGTGGCCTGGTTAGTAGTCTGTTGTGGTGGCCTGGTTAGTAGTCTGTTGTGGTGGTGCCCTGGTAGTAGTCTGTTGTGGTGGCCTGGTTAGTAGTCTGTTGTGGTGGCCTGGTTAGTGGTCTGTTGTGGTGGTGGCCTGGTTAATAGTCTGTTGTGGTGGCCTGGTTAGTAGTCTTTTGTGGTGGTGGCCTGGTTAGTATTCTGTTGTGGTGGTGGCCTGGTTAGTAGTCTGTTGTGGTGGCCAGGTTAGTAGTCTGTTGTGGTGGCCTGGTTAGTGGTCTGTTGTGGTGGCCTGGTTAGTGGTCTGTTGTGGTGCCCTGGTTAGTAGTCTGTTGTGGTGGCCTGGTTAGTAGTCTGTTGTGGTGGCCTGGTTAGTGGTCTGTTGTGGTGCCCTGGTTAGTAGTCTGTTGTGGTGGCCTGGTTAGTAGTCTGTTGTGGTGGCCTGGTTAGTAGTCTGTTGTGGTGGCCTGGTTAGTGGTCTGTTGTGGTGGCCTGGTTAGTAGTCTGTTGTGGTGGCCTGGTTAGTGGTCTGTTGTGGTGGCCTGGTTAGTAGTCTGTTGTGGTGGTGGCCTGGTTAGTGGTCTGTTGTGGTGGCCTGGTTAGTAGTCTGTTGTGGTGGTGGCCTGGTTAGTGGTCTGTTGTGGTGGCCTGGTTAGTAGTCTGTTGTGGTGGTGGACTGGTTATTGGTCTGTTGTGGTGGCATGGTTAGTAGTCTGTTGTGGTGGTGGCCTGGTTAGTGGTCTGTTGTGGTGGCCTGGTTAGTGGTCTGTTGTGGTGGCCTGGTTAGTGGTCTGTTGTGGTGGCCTGGTTAGTGGTCTGTTGTGGTGGTGGCCTGGTTAGTAGTCTGTTGTGGTGGCCTGGTTAGTGTTCTGTTGTGGTGGCATGGTTTGTGGTCTGTTGTGGTGGCCTGGTTAGTAGTCTGTTGTGGTGGCCTGGTTAGTAGTCTGTTGTGGTGGCCTGGTTAGTAGTCTGTTGTGGTGGCCTGGTTAGTAGTCTGTTGTGGTGCCCTGGTTAGTAGTCTGTTGTGGTGGCCTGGTTAGTAGTCTGTTGTGGTGGCCTGGTTAGTAGTCTGTTGTGGTGGTGGCCTGGTTAGTAGTCTGTTGTGGTGCCCTGGTTAGTAGTCTGTTGTGGTGGCCTGGTTAGTAGTCTGTTGTGGTGGCCTGGTTAGTGGTCTGTTGTGGTGGTGGCCTGGTTAGTAGTCTGTTGTGGTGGCCTGGTTAGTAGTCTGTTGTGGTGCCCTGGTTAGTAGTCTGTTGTGGTGGCCTGGTTAGTAGTCTGTTGTGGTGGTGCCCTAGTTAGTAGTCTGTTGTGGTGGCCTGGTTAGTAGTCTGTTGTGGTGGTGGCCTGGTTAGTAGTCTGTTGTGGTGGTGCCCTTTTTAGTAGTCTGTTGTGGTGGCCTGGTTAGTATTCTGTTGTGGTGGCCTGGTTAGTAGTCTGTTGTGGTGGCCTGGTTAGTAGTCTGTTGTGGTGGTGGCCTGGTTAGTAGTCTGTTGTGGTGGTGACCTGGTTAGTAGTTTGTGGTGGTGGTGGTGGTGACCTGGTTAGTAGTTGATGGTGGTGGTGATGGTGACCTGGTTAGTAGTTGGTGGTTTTGGTGATGGTGACCTGGTTAGTAGTTGATGGTGGTGGTGATGGTGACCTGGTTAGTAGTTTGTGGTGGTGGTGGTGGTGACCTGGTTAGTAGTTTGTGGTGGTGGTGGTGACCTGGTTAGTAGTTGGTAGTGGTGGTGGTGACCTGGTTAGTAGTTTGTGGTGGTGGTGGTGGTGACCTGGTTAGTAGTTGGTGGTGGTGGTGGTGGTGACCTGGTTAGTAGTTGGTGGTGGTGACCTGGTTAGTAGTTGATGGTGGTGGTGATGGTGGCCTGGTTAGTAGTTTGTGGTGGTGGTGGTGGTGACCTGGTTAGTAGTTGATGGTGGTGGTGATGGTGACCTGGTTAGTAGTTTGTGGTGGTGGTGGTGGTGACCTTTTTAGTAGTTTGTGGTGGTGGTGGTGGCCTGGTTAGTAGTTGATGGTGGTGGTGATGGTTTCCTGGTTAGTAGTTGATGGTGGTGGGGACCTGGTTAGTAGTTGATGGTGGTGGTGGTGGCCTGGTTAGTAGTTGGTGGTGGTGGTGGTGGTGACCTGGTTAGTAGTTGATGGTGGTGGTGGTGGTGACCTGGTTAGTAGTTGATGGTGGTGGTGATGGTGACCTGGTTAGTAGTTGGTGGTGGTGGGGACCTGGTTAGTAGTTGATGGTGGTGGTGGTGGTGACCTGGTTAGTAGTTTGTGGTGGTGGTGGTGGTGATGGTGGCCTGGTTAGTAGTTGATGGTGGTGGTAGTGGTGACCTGGTTAGTAGTTGATGGTGGTGGTGGTGGTGGCCTGGTTAGTAGTTGATGGTGGTGGTGGTGGTTGTTGGAAATTTCCAACACTAAATACAACACTGTTGTATTCTCATAAATTATTACTAAATCTACTAATCCTTGTAGTGATTCAAATTAACCAAACGTTGAGTTCACATGTACTAATAATTACATCTGTACAATAAGTCTAGAATTCTTACCTCACCAGACGCCAATATTGCGTCAGATTCCATTGTAATAAACACAATTATGTCCAGTGTGTCTGAGAATTGAATTTGATTCTCTATAAAACAACGGTGTTCTGTGTGATAATTAATTACAGATAAACTAATGCCAAATAGAGCGTTTATAGTTATAACTGTTATCTAGTAATAAATTTAACGTCCCGCGTGAATGCCCTGGAGAGACTTTAATTCATCTCCATTCCTCGTTTACCATCGTAAAACTGGCAAATAATAATATTTAACTCCTCTGAATAATAAACCCGTCCTTATCCGAGCATTTCAATCACAACTGCGAGAAATGATAATATCCGTAATAAATAATTTGTGTAGCAAACGCGGGACGCGGAGCGGGGCCGAGGAGACGCCAGTACACGAGGCGACGCGCTCAGAGAGAGACGCCATTACCCCAGCCACCAGGGTAGACGCCATCAAGAGCTCCAGAAGAAAGTCGCCACTGTGAGGTGTGAAGAACCTTTGCAGACATTAACTTTCCTGGTGTCTGTGTCACTTTACATAACAAGTTGAATTGTCAAGAGATTTAATTTGACATTCGGCCAGAACCTGTTAAATTTGGTTTTATGTAATACCACGTGACCGGCCAGTGAAGCGCGTCAGTATCTAGGATAGGCTGGACACCACGTGTTCTATATTACGAAGCCGGAACCTAGGACGCGAACTTCGGCAAGCCTTAACTTACACAGTGCCCATATTAGCTAAGTACCTTTATCCTTATTTGATGCATCATCTAGGGGGGGGGGGTGTGTTTATAGCTGGGTAGCTTGTCGTGACGCCGTGCGACAATAAAAAACTACAGGTCATTATTTACTCTTATTATTTAATCTCAATTTCTTGAACATAGATGTCTAGCAGCTTAATCTGTTGCTACTGAATATAATTTGATTTACAGCGTGTGTGAAGAATTCTCCGAGCTGTCATTTCCCATGTTAATCAACTCCCAGTGTTCCATGAGTCCAGGAGAATCAGAGGATGAGTCGTAACTAACTTCTTGGAAATCGTCTTCAAGTTAAGACTCCTTTCGTATTCCTTGATTTCTATTATCTGTATTCCTTTACATGTAGAACTCTGTTTCATTGGATTGACATGTGTTTATTATAATAATTAATTCTCATGTTCGTGATCTATGTTCTCATTGATGATAAAGATAATGATTCTATAAATGTTCATAGGATTAGATTATTACACATTGGACTGGTGAACGAACCACACTAGTTCCTGGACGTATTGAGTTCCAGTAATAACCCCCCAATGTAGGTGTTTGAGGCTTTGATTCAGTTAATTATACAGCCCATTAATTATATCAGTGATCATATTCTCTAGTATTTTATCCATAGTTACTGGTTCATCTAGGAATTTTCTAATGATCATATTTTCTTAGTTTCCCTCTTTACTATAAAAGCGGGTGGTCCTTCGTAATTGATTTTCTTTACATTAATATTTAAATAGAGTCAAGCCCCAAATGTCCCACATTATGGTCCTTATCGAACCGGATAAACATAAATTATAATTATAAATACTAATTATTATTAACTAATCCTTGTGTGATGTAATCAAGACTAACCATTTTAATTAATTGTGTCTACTAACAACGTAACACATAATTTAGCCTAAGTCACACCAATTCATTGCTACTTATACCTTATGTATAAGGTAGCACTCGTGGGACACAATTTATTGAGCACAACACTTAGGCCTACACTTCATACTGAAGTAAGAATCTTTAGGTCACCAGGAGCAACAGCTCATAACTTTATATTAATCACTAACACCAATTATGTGTTAACCATTTGGGCTATACAAATGTTTCAATATATGACTGTCAGCAGACTGTCCATTATAGCCTGAATCCATGTTATAGTTACTGATTCACTCAAGTCAGTGAGATCATTAACATTTAGGGATCCAGTATACTAATATAAATTACTGATCTCATACTAGTTAATCATTACTAACCCTGATAACATTTTATTCCACAATTAGGAGTACATTCAGGAGTTAGATAATATTTATGGCAGTAGATTACTTGCCAAACACAATTAATTCTCTTGTGTTCATTTAATTTCTTATACACATAATTATACAAGTGTATATTATATAAAATCCAAAAAAAAAAAAACACAGCACAATTATTTGCACATTATTGCACCACAATATAATCTTTGCCAACCTTTATTAGGTAGCAATTTAGGCTGTGATTGTGTTGAATTTGGCACAAGCATAGACTAAATATAGTTGTAGTTTCTTAAGTAGAAATTCTCACGACTAGGCTTGAACTAGTTAGTGGCATATATATTATTCATTTTTGTGCTGACCCTATCAAGGGTGGGATTAACCATTTATTGTGTAATTATATTTTATTGCATATTTCTATGTATGTCTTTGAGTGTTACTGTAAGTCCGCTACCCATCCGAAGCTGATTTTGAAGAGCTAAGCTGAGGAACACCTGTAGTGAGACCAAGGTACCACTCAAATCTTAGTTGCTTATTATTAGGTAGGTAGCTAACCTCTAAATGAGGTAAATTACAACCAGCCTCAAGAAAATATCAGGCTGTCAATAATTATACCTGCTCTACATCAAGGAGCAGACACCATAGCTATACAAATAGCTACATAAGCCCTATCAGGCTCAATTTACCGCAAGAATGAATCCTCTAGAAAGGAATGCAAGATTCTTGAACTCTTCAAATTCGCCTAGGAGAACTGCTTATCAGATGTCATCACTGTGTAGAAACTGACCCAGGTGACGTCTACAGACTAGCAAATTCCATAAGGAACGCTAACCAAAAATATGATTATATAAAGACTGTAATCGAGTCCCACAGGAATTTACTCCAGGTCGGTCATACTGTCTCAGACCACTTACGTCTGACAGAATCTGATCTTGATAACTATGAACATAACGTTCAAACCAGGTTAGACCGATATAAGGAGGTGCTTGCGAGACAAGATATTCCCGAGTGGATAGAACAGATCATTAATAGACCTACACCCGAGCCAGCACTCAGCTCAGATGAAATACTTGAGCTACCTCAAGATGAGGAGAATCCTCTAATCAATACTGATCACTACACAGTATCCACAACTGAAGTTCAACCTTCATTTTCTAACCTCTCATCTAATACAGCTTCATGTGATGATTTGTTTACAGAGTCTGACCAATTTTCAGACAACTCTTCTCCATGTTCCCTGGATTCTATAAGTTCAATACATGAGGCTACTGAATTAACTAGCTTATCACAAGAACCCAGAGAAACAAGTGAAGCTGCAGATGAAACAAGTGAAGCTGCAATAATCAGTGAATCTGAACCAGAAAATGATAAAGCTAATGCTGCAGCAGCAGTCGAAGCTGTAATCAAAGCTGAGGCTAAGCAAGAAGCCTTAAGCAACACAAGTAATGGTCACAATTGCTCACAACAGCCTTCTAAAGTAAGTGCTAACAATGAGAAGACTATTATAAACCTTGTGCACCAATTATTAAATTTATCTTCACCAGAACAATCAGTTGACTCTTTACAAGCCTTTAGTTTCCAGCTTGAGTCACTGATAAATTCTTTCAGTAAAGAGGTGGATCACCCAACTACTGAGTGGATGACTAAAATTATCATCCAAAGAAAATTGTCTGGTGACACACTTAATAAATTATATGTATACCAGAATGGTAATACCCTGTCAATGCAGGATATATTTACAGGTTTGCGCAATATGAGCAATCATACAGCAGACCAGGCAATTAATGCTAAATCTGAATGCACCAAAACTGTACCTACATCAGTTTCCTTGCCTGAAACTCCTAAAGTGACACTGTCACTAGGTAACAAAGGTGCTAATAATCAATGTAACAACAATCAGTCAAACACTGATTCATCAGTAAGGCCTAAAAGCCCCACAGGTGCTCCTAAGAGACCTAATAGTCCAAAGAGCACTCCCAAGAGGCTATTAATGGTTCCCCAGAGTACACCAAGTACTCACAAGAGAATAAATAACAAGCAAATGCAAGCAGCAAAACCATCACAACCTGCCGGTACTGTTTTACCTAAACCGGTAACCCCTAAATGGGGAGTGTGCTTGTTTTGCAATCAAAACCATTCTCTGTACAAATGTACCAATTATCCTAATAGAGACACAAGAGTCAGACGACTCAAACAGTTACATAAATGTACTAGGTGTCTCAAATCACATAATGTTAATCGCTGTGAAACCCCACTGAACACCTGCAATAGGTGTAGAAGGGGCAAGCATCATGCTGCACTGTGCAAATTAGTTAGGACAAATTATGTCAATCCTAAAATAGGACGTAGAGAATCAATACCAGTAACGTGCTGCAAGGTGCGAGATGTGTACAGCGTAACTTCACAAGCATCTCAAGTGGATGCTGCTTTGCCTACTGCCCAACTTCAAGTGAAGAACAGAGGAGTCAAGATCACCACACGTGGACTATTTGACCAAGGTTCCCAGAGAACTTTCATTACTCAAAGGGCAGCAGAGGCACTTAATTTTCAACCAATAGGACAGGTAAAATTAAACTTGTCAGGGTTCATGATAAATCGAGGAACCCATGAATACTCAGCAGTTCAACCGCTTGTACGACTAGGTAGTCATGCCAAGGCTGTCCAAGCCATTGTTGTAGATCAAATACCTTTAGACTTAAATATTAAGGGTCTGGGGTACACAGCCCACTTCCTGCAGGAACGTGAAATTAATTTGGCTGACAACAAGTTAACGTCTGACCGCCTTAACAATGTAGATGTACTAGTAGGAGCCGACTACTATTATCAGTTCATAACTGGACATGTTAAAAGATTGGGCATGAATATGCTCCAATCTGCAGGTGGCTACTTACTTACTGGTAAAGTACTAAATGTGAACAAGCCTAAGCCTGCCAACAATAATAAATTAGTCAGCAGTAAATCAATTCTCCAGCAGCAAGCTAAAAGGAGAAACACAGCTGAGTAATAAACTCAGATTGAATGTAGTGCAATTAGTACTTGCCGAGATGTTTCATTGCTCTCATTGAAAACCAATGGTCCGTACTCAAACAAGTACAAGTCACAGCGACCAAGCCATTGAATTCACTGCAGACCTAGAATTATTCTTGACAAGTAGTAATTGACTACACTCAGTCTTCCTAGGTAAATTGTAATGTTGGGCTAGAGAATCTAGTACTCCCTAGGTAATTAATAATGTTAGGCTAGAGAATCTAGCACTCAATGCCACTGGCATTTCCTGAATTTAGTAATACTATTTAGTCATCAAGCAACTTCTGTAATTATAAATTCACTAGGACCACTGGTCCACTATACTTGCGCTTAAAGGTTTGCCAAGAAAACCTTCTTAATACCATGTTTTCTGCACTAAGAATTAGTGATAAATATTTGCATCAATTTGTTTGAGTTGTTTTTCTTTCGTTTCTGCCTAATTAGTGTAGGAGCGCAGCACGAACAAACTTGCAAACTTATCAATACGTAAGTGAATTTACAGGGAACTAATAACCCGTGAAACGTTTAGGTTGGGAAAATGTTACAAACGATCTTGAATAGGATTAATCGTAGCAGTAATTTAATTTCCAGCAATCTTAGGTTCCTCTTTGTTTAATGCATTATCGTTAAACATCAGCATTGTTAATTAACATGCTTCATGAGCTTAATATAGCTCACCTTAGAATTAACGTAATAATTGAGTGCTTATTGTTCCCCATGCGCATACGAGCTCAATATAGCTCGCCATGACGAACGCTTTAATGTTCCCCATGCCCCGAGCACTGCTCGCCATGATAATTGAATGATGCAATCCTCTACCTCGTTAATTCGAGCTCACCCTGTTAACACTGTTAACGAGCTCACTGCAGCTCACCCTGTCAACACTGTTGACGAGTTCAATATAACTCACCCTGTTAACTCTGTTAACGAGCTCACTGCAGCTCACCCTGTCAACACTGTTGACGAGTTCAATATAACTCACCCTGTTAACTCTGTTAACGAGCTCACCCTGTCAACACTGTTGACGAGTTCAATATAACTCACCCTGTTAACTCTGTTAACGAGCTCACTGCAGCTCACCTTGTCAACCCTGTTGACGAGTTCAATATAACTCACCCTGTTAACACTGTTAACGAGCTCACTGTAGCTCACCCTGTCAACACTGTTGACGAGTTTACTATAACTCACCTTGTTAACATGCTTAATGAGCTCAATATAGCTCCCAATGTTAATTCGAGTACATTTTGCTCACAATTAGCTTCGTCCCTTACTTAGGTAGGTTAGAAATTTAAACCATTTATTTAGGTAGGTTTAGGGACTTTAGTTAGTGTCAACTGAGTACTAGCCTAATCTGTACTCACCATTAATTGCAGTTGACTATACCTATTGAGACTGATTTAATAAACTCAATTTCATGTAAAGGTTGATTTCGTATTAACAAGTTTACAGTGTCAAGCCTATGAGCTGCCATTCAATTAGCTCATAAGTCAGAATGACTAGGCTACAAATCTCACTGTCGACTCAGAATTTTCCTTGATTTTAATGAATAAACTTTTCAGTTCTCTACTTTTCCATTATTCTAGCTAGTTAGCAAATTAGTTGTACCATCAGTCAGAATGACTACTGCACGGCAGTGCATATTAAATTCAATTTCCTCATTTGATTTTGGGGTGATCATGATGCTGCGTGATGTTATTGTCTAGTAACTCAATAGTTACAAGTCACAGCGACCCTAGACAGTGACCTTACTGTAGTGTTATAGTCTCCTTGATCTTAAATGACCCAATAATACTTTACTGTATAATTATACAATAGTGTTATCAGTTCTTAGGAACTTATTCTGAGTTTGCCTACGATTCAGCAGCTACGTAATACACCATTACATGTCACTGCGACCCTAGTTGTTGAGTTTATTGTGAGCTTTAGAGGGTTCCTGATTACCGATAACTTAATCATTTAATGTTTCAATATTTAATACATGTTTCCACTAGAGCAGTTGTTCAACAACGCAAAGGGAAACTACAAGCCTATTACAGTTCTTAACTAAGAGCAAATAACTTTACATCCAATTTAAGGGGGCATATCATTTAAATAAAAGTTGTTCAATTTGCTTATAAATTTATTTATGAAATGGTTATAGAAAGGGCTGCAACTGGTCCAAGTTTCACCATCACACCCTAAACAGAAAAGGAGAAAAAAAATACACAACGTATTATGCAACAAATGTTCAACATTCTCAAATAATCTCAGGGAACACATGTGTCAACTAAAATGTCTACTATGTACTGTAGAAGCACAAACTCTTGTAATAATTGTAATATGTATGTGCAATATATTTATATTTAATTTTTTTTTTCTTTTTTTTTTTTGGCCAATTTTTTTTTCTCGTTTGTTATCAAGGGATTTACATGAAACTTGCACACCTTGCTCAATTGATGCCTATCTGCAAGGGTGCCAATTATGAACGAAATCTGTCGAAGTCAAGCTCAGCTACAGGTGGCCGAACTTGGATCTTTATTTTACTCTGGAAAGTAATTTACACCTTCAAAGTACTTCAGAGCTTTCATTTATTAATCAATTTACATGCAAATTTCACTTATATGTAGCGTTTGTGCTTCTACAGACTCTAGTAGACATTTTAGTCCAAAGTCTATTTGTTGATTTTATAAAAATTTATAAATATCATATATTGCATATTTTTTAGAAGGGTAACTTTGAATAATTATATTATTGCACTAAACACTTTTTTCATAAAACTGATCACTAGACTCCTTTATTATGTGGTAAATCTAATATCTGAGTGTTATAGAAATGATTTTAGTTGACACATGTGTTCCCTGAAACTATTTGAAAATTCGTTGCATAATTCGTTGTGTATTTTTTTTCTCCTTTTCTGTTTAGGGTGTGATGGTGAAACTTGGACCAGCTACAGCCCTTTCTATAACCATTTCATAAATAAATTTATAAGCAAATTGACCACTTGTAATTTTTAGTTGATATGCCTCCTTAAGCAACCATGATTATGCTGTGGTGTGGTGTCAAGTAACAAACCATTACAAGTCACTATGACCCAAGACATTCTCATCACAGTAGATTCTCAGTTATTTGAATTGTGTGATTTAAATCTTTAATTGTTGTATAGGCTATAAGTAATTCATAATAACATATTCCATTTAACATGAAATCAGCAAGACTTAGTTTCTTGTATGTCCTTGACAAATACGGGACATTCGTTATGTGTGTACTAACATACTAACATACTAATATACTAATATTTATACCAACTTCGGGATGGGTGTGTCAGTACTCCACATTACACTGCGACCCTAGATTCCTCCCCCCGGAGTTATGTTGGAAATTTCCAACACTGTTGTATTCTCATTAATTATTACTAAATCTACTAATCCTTGTAGTGATTCAAATTAACCAAACGTAGAGTTCACATGTACTAATAATTACATCTGCACAATAAGGCTAGAATTCTTACGTCACCAGACGCCAGTATTGCGTCAGATTCCATTGTAATAAACACAATTATATCCAGTGTGTCTGAGAATTGAATTTGATTCTCTATAAAACAACGGTGTTCTGTGTGATAATTAATTACAGATAAACTAATGCCAAATAGAGCGTTTATAGTTATAACTGTTATCTAGTAATAAATTTAACGTCACGCGTGAATGCCCTGGAGAGACTTTAATTCATCTCCATTCCTCGTTTACCATCGTAAAACGGGCAAATAATAATATTTAACTCCTCTGAATAATAAACCCGTCCTTATCCGAGCATTTAAATCACAACTGCGAGAAATGATAATATCTGTAATAAATAATTTGTGTAGCAAACGCGGGACGCGGAGCGGGGCCGAGGAGACGCCAGTACACGAGGCGACGCGCTCAGAGAGAGACGCCATTACCCCAGCCACCAGGGTAGACGCCATCAAGAGCTCCAGAAGAAAGTCGCCAATGTGAGGTGTGAAGAACCTTTGCAGACATTAACTTTGCTGGTGTCAGTGTCACTTTACATAACAAGTTGAATTGTCAAGAGATTTAATTTGACATTCGGCCAGAACCTGTTAAATTTGGTTCTATGTAATACCACGTGACTTGCCAGTGAAGCGCGTCAGTATCTAGGATAGGCTGAACACCACGTGTTCTTTATTACGAAGCCGGAACCTAGGACGCGAACTTCGGCAAGCCTTAACTTACACAGTGCCCATATTAGCTAAGTACCTTTATCCTTATTTGATGCATCATCTAGGGGGGGGGGGGGTTATAGCTGGGTAGCTTGTCGTGACGCCGTGCGACAATAAAAAACTACAGGTCATTATTTACTCTTATTATTTAATCTCAATTTCTTGAACATAGATGTCTAGCAGCTTAATCTGTTGCTACTGAATATAATTTGATTTACAGCGTGTGTGAAGAATTCTCCGAGCTGTCATTTCCCATGTTAATCAACTCCCAGTGTTCCATGACGAGTCCAGGAGAATCAGAGGATGAGTCGTAACTAACTTCTTGGAAATCGTCTTCAAGCTAAGACTCCTTTCGTATTCCTTGATTTCTATTATCTGTATTCCTTTACATGTAGAACTCGGTTTCATTGGATTGACATGTGTTTATTATAATAATTAATTCTCATGTTCGTGATCTATGTTCTCATTGATGATAAAGATAATGATTCTATAAATGTTCATAGGATTAGATTATTACACATTGGACTGGTGAACGAACCACATTAGTTCCTGGACGTATTGAGTTCCAGTAATAACCCCCCAATGTAGGTGTTTGAGGCTTTGATTCAGTTAATTATACAGCCCATTAATTATATCAGTGATCATATTCTCTAGTATTTTATCCATAGTTACTGGTTCATCTAGGAATTTTCTAATGATCATATTTTCTTAGTTTCCCTCTTTACTATAAAAGCGGGTGGTCCTTCGTAATTGATTTTCTTTACATTAATATTTAAATAAATAGAGTCAAGCCCCAAATTTCCCACAGTGGTGACCTGGTTAGTAGTTTGTGGTGGTGGTGGTGGTGATGGTGGCCTGGTTAGTAGTTGATGGTGGTGGTGATGGTGGCCTGGTTAGTAGTTGGTGGTGGTGGTGGTGACCTGGTTAGTAGTTGATGGTGGTGGTGATGGTGGCCTGGTTAGTAGTTGGTGGTGGTGGTGATGGTGGCCTGGTTAGTAGTTGATGGTGGTGGTGTTGGTGACCTGGTTAGTAGTTGGTGGTGGTGGTGATGGCGACCTGGTTAGTAGTTGGTGGTGGTAGTGGCCTGGTTAGTAGTTGGTGGTGGTGATGGTGGCCTGGTTAGTAGTTGATGGTGGTGGTGGTGGTGACCTGGTTAGTAGTTGGTGGTGGTGGTGATGGTGGCCTGGTTAGTAGTTGGTGGTGGTGATGGTGGCCTGGTTAGTAGTTGATGGTGGTGGTGGTGGTGACCTGGTTAGTAGTTGGTGGTGGTGGTGATGGTGACCTGGTTAGTAGTTGATGGTAGTGGTGTTGGTGACCTGGTTAGTAGTTGGTGGTGGTGGTGGTGACCTGGTTAGTAGTTGGTGGTGGTGGTGATGGTGGCCTGGTTAGTAGTTGATGGTGGTGGTGTTGGTGACCTGGTTAGTAGTTGGTGGTGATGGTGACCTGGTTAGTAGTTTGTGGTGGTGGTGGTGGTGACCTGGTTAGTAGTTGGTGGTGGTGGTGTTGGTGACCTGGTTAGTAGTTGGTGGTGGTGTTGGTGACCTGGTTAGTAGTTTGTGGTGGTGGTGGTGGTGACCTGGTTAGTAGTTGGTGGTGGTGACCTGGTTAGTAGTTGGTGGTGGTGGTGTTGGTGACCTGGTTAGTAGTTGGTGGTGGTGTTGGTGACCTGGGTAGTAGTTGGTGGTGGTGGTGGTGGTGGTGGTGACCTGGTTAGTAGTTGGTGGTGGTGGTGGTGGTGATCTGGTTAGTAGTTGATGGTGGTGGTGTTGGTGACCTGGTTAGTAGTTGGTGGTGGTGGTGGTGATGGTGACCTGGTTAGTAGTTTGTGGTGGTGGTGGTGGTGACCTGGTTAGTAGTTGGTGGTGGTGGTGACCTGGTTAGTAGTTGATGGTGGTGGTGTTGGTGACCTGGTTAGTAGTTGGTGGTGGTGGTGGTGACCTGGTTAGTAGTTGATGGTGGTGGTGGTGGTGGCCTGGTTAGTAGTTGATGGTGGTGGTGATGGTGGCCTGGTTAGTAGTTGGTGGTGGTGTTGGTGACCTGGTTAGTAGTTGGTGGTGGTGATGGTGGCCTGGTTAGTAGTTGATGGTGGTGGTGGTGACCTGGTTAGTAGTTGGTGGTGGTGGTGATGGTGGCCTGGTTAGAAGTTGATGGTGGTGGTGATGGTGGCCTGGTTAGTAGTTGGTGGTGGTGGTGATGGTGGCCTGGTTAGTAGTTTGGTGGTGGTGGTGGTGGTGACCTGGTTAGTAGTTGGTGGTGGTGACCTGGTTAGTAGTTTGTGGTGGTGGTGATGGTGGCGTGGTTAGTACTTGGTGGTGGTGGTGGTGACCTGGTTAGTAGTTGTTGGTGGTGGTGGTGACCTGGTTAGTAGTTTGTGGTGGTGGTGATGGTGGCCTGGTTAGTAGTTGGTGGTGGTGGTGGTGACCTGGTTAGTAATTGGTGGTGGTGGTGATGGTGGCCTGGTTAGTAGTTGGTGGTGGTAGTGGTGACCTGGTTAGTAGTTGGCGGTGGTGGTGATGGTGACCTGGTTAGTAGTTGGTGGTGGTGGTCATGGTTGCCTGGTTAGTAGTTTCTGGTGGTGGTGGTGGTGGTGACCTGGTTAGTAGTTGGTGGTGGTGGTGACGGTGACCTTGTTAGTAGTTTGTGGTGGTGGTGGTGGTGACCTGGTTAGTGGTTTGTGGTGGTGGTGGTGGTGACCTGGTTAGTAGTTGGTGGTGGTGGTGATGGTGACCTGATTAGTAGTTTGTGGTGGTGGTGGTGGTGGTGACCTGGTTAGTAGTTTGTGGTGGTGGTGGTGGTGACCTGGTTAGTAGTTGGTGGTGGTGGTGGTGGTGACCTGGTTAGTAGTTGGTGGTGGTGGTGGTGGTGGTGGTGGTGGTGACCTGGTTAGTAGTTGATGGTGGTGGTGGTGGTGACCTGGTTAGTAGTTGGTGGTGGTGGTGATGGTGGCCTGGTTAGTAGTTGGTGGTGGTATTGGTGACCTGGTTAGTAGTTGGTGGTGGTGGTGATGGTGACCTGGTTAGTAGTTGGTGGTGGTGGTGGTGGTGGTGACCTGGTTAGTAGTTGGTGGTGGTGGTGATGGTGACCTGGTTAGAAGTTTGTGGTGGTGGTGGTGGTGACCTGGTTAGTAGTTGGTGGTGGTGGTGGTGGTGACCTGGTTAGTAGTTGATGGTGGTGGTGTTGGTGACCTGGTTAGTAGTTGGTGGTGGTGGTGGTGACCTGGTTAGTAGTTGATGGTGGTGGTGGTGGTGGCCTGGTTATTAGTTGATGGTGGTGGTGATGGTGGCCTGGTTAGTAGTTGGTGGTGGTGGTGGTGGTGACCTGGTTAGTAGTTGGTGGTGGTGGTGGTGGTGGTGACCTGGTTAGTAGTTGATGGTGGTGGTGGTGGTGACCTGGTTAGTAGTTGGTAGTGGTGGTGATGGTGGCCTGGTTAGTAGTTGGTGGTGGTAGTGGTGACCTGGTTAGTAGTTGGTGGTGGTGGTGATGGTGACTTGGTTAGTAGTTGGTGGTGGTGGTGGTGGTGGTGGTGGTGGTGGTGACCTGGTTAGTAGTTGGTGGTGGTGGTGGTGGTGACCTGGTTAGTAGTTGATGGTGGTGGTGTTGGTGACCTGGTTAGTAGTTGGTGGTGGTGGTGGTGACTTGGTTAGTAGTTGATGGTGGTGGTGGTGGTGGCCTGGTTAGTAGTTGATGGTGGTGGTGATGGTGGCCTGGTTAGTAGTTGGTGGTGGTGTTGGTGACCTGGTTAGTAGTTGGTGGTGGTGATGGTGGCCTGGTTAGTAATTGATGGTGGTGGTGGTGACCTGGTTAGTAGTTGGTGGTGGTGGTGATGGTGGCCTGGTTAGTAGTTGATGGTGGTGGTGATGGTGGCCTGGTTAGTAGTTGGTGGTGGTGGTGATGGTGGCCTGGTTAGTTGTTTGTGGTGGTGGTGACCTGGTTAGTAGTTGGTGGTGGTGACCTGGTTAGTAGTTTGTGGTGGTGGTGATGGTGGCCTGGTTAGTACTTGGTGGTGGTGGTGGTGACCTGGTTAGTAGTTGTTGGTGGTGGTGGTGACCTGGTTAGTAGTTTGTGGTGGTGGTGATGGTGGCCTGGTTAGTAGTTGGTGGTGGTGGTGGTGACCTGGTTAGTAGTTGTTGGTGGTGGTGATGGTGGCCTGGTTAGTAGTTGGTGGTGGTGGTAGTGGTGACCTGGTTAGTAGTTGGTGGTGGTGGTGATGGTGACCTGGTTAGTAGTTGGTGGTGGTGGTGGTGGTGGTGGTGGTGACCTGGTTAGTAGTTGGTGGTGGTGGTGAGGGTTGCCTGGTTAGTAGTTTGTGGTGCTGGTGGTGACCTGGTTAGTAGTTGGTGGTGGTGGTGATGGTGACCTGGTTAGTAGTTTGTGGTGGTGGTGGTGGTGACCTGGTTAGTGGTTTGTGGTGGTGGTGGTGACCTGGTTAGTAGTTGGTGGTGGTGGTGATGGTGACCTGGTTAGTAGTTTGTGGTGGTGGTGGTGGTGACCTGGTTAGTAGTTTGTGGTGGTGGTGGTGGTGACCTGGTTAGTAGTTGGTGGTGGTGGTGGTGGTGACCTGGTTAGTAGTTGGTGGTGGTGGTGGTGGTGACCTGGTTAGTAGTTGGTGGTGGTGTTGGTGACCTGGTTAGTAGTTGGTGGTGGTGGTAGTGGTGACCTGGTTAGTAGTTGGTGGTGGTGGTGATGGTGACCTGGTTAGTAGTTCGTGGTGGTGGTGGTGGTGACCTGGTTAGTAGTTGATGGTGGTGGTGGTGGTGACCTGGTTAGTAGTTGATGGTGGTGGTGATGGTGACCTGGTTAGTAGTTGGTGGTGGTGGTGGTGGCCTGCTTAGTAGTTGGTGGTGGTGGCCTGGTTAGTAGTTGGTGGTGGTGGCCTGGTTAGTAGTTGGTGGTGGTGGTGGTGACCTGGTTAGTAGTTGGTGGTGGTGGTGATGGTGGCCTGGTTAGTAGTTGCTGGTGGTGGTGGTGGTGGCCTGGTTAGTAGTTGGTGGTGATGGTGGCCAGGTTAGTAGTTGGTGGTGGTGGTGGTGGTGGTGACCTGGTTAGTAGTTGGTGGTGGTGGTGATGGTGACCTGGTTAGTAGTTGGTGGTGGTGGTGATGGTGGCCTGGTTAGTAGTTGGTGGTGGTGGTGATGGTGGCCAGGTTAGTAGTTGGTGGTGGTGGTGGTGACCTGGTTAGTAGTTGGTGGTGGTGGTGATGGTGACCTGGTTAGTAGTTGGTGGTGGTGGTGGTGGTGGTGACCTGGTTAGTAGTTGATGGTGGTGATGATGGTGACCTGGTTAGTAGTTGATGGTGGTGGTGTTGGCCTGGTTAGTAGTTGGTGATGGTGGTGGTGATGGTGGCCTGGTTAGTAGTTGATGGTGGTGGTGGTGGTGACCTGGTTAGTAGTTGGTGGTGGTGGTTGTGGCCTCGTTAGTAGTTGGTGGTGGTGGTGGTGGCCTGGTTAGTAGTTGGTGGTGGTGGCCTGGTTAGTAGGTGGTGGTGGTGGTGGTGACCTGGTTAGTAGTTGGTGGTGGTGGTGATGGTGGCCAGGTTAGTAGTTGGTGGTGGTGGTGGTGGCCTGGTTAGTAGTTGGTGGTGGTGTTGTTGGCCTGGTTAGTAGTTGGTGGTGGTGGTGGTGACCTGGTTAGTAGTTGGTGGTGGTGGTGGTGACCTGGTTAGTAGTTGATGGTGGTGGTGAAGGTGGCCTGGTTAGTAGTTGGTGGTGGTGGTGGTGGTGGTGACCTGGTTAGTAGTTGGTGGTGGTGGTGACCTGGTTAGTAGTTGATGGTGGTGGTGATGGTGACCTGGTTAGTATATGGTGGTGGTGGTGATGGTGGCCTGGTTAGTAGTTGGTGGTGGTGGTGTTGGCCTGGTTAGTAGTTGGTGATGGTGGTGGTGATGGTGGCCTGGTTAGTAGTTGATGGTGGTGGTGGTGGTGACCTGGTTAGTAGTTGGTGGTGGTGGTTGTGGCCTCGTTAGTAGTTGGTGGTGGTGGTGGTGGCCTGGTTAGTTGTTGGTGATGGTGGCCTGGTTAGTAGGTGGTGGTGGTGGTGGTGACCTGGTTAGTAGTTGGTGGTGGTGGTGATGGTGGCCAGGTTAGTAGTTGGTGGTGGTGGTGGTGGCCTGGTTAGTAGTTGGTGGTGGTGGTGTTGGCCTGGTTAGTAGTTGGTGGTGGTGGTGGTGACCTGGTTAGTAGTTGGTGGTGGTGGTGGTGACCTGGTTAGTAGTTGGTGGTGGTGGTGAAGGTGGCCTGGTTAGTAGTTGGTGGTGGTGGTGATGGTGGCCAGGTTAGTAGTTGGTGGTGGTGGTGGTGACCTGGTTAGTAGTTGGTGGTGGTGGTGATGGTGGCCAGGTTAGTAGTTGGTGGTGGTGGTGGTGACCTGGTTAGTAGTTGGTGGTGGTGGTGGTGACCTGGTTAGTAGTTGGTGGTGGTGGTGGTGGTCATCTGGTTAGTAGTTGGTGGTGGTGGTGGTGACCTGGTTAGTAGTTGGTGGTGGTGGTGGTGACCTGGTTAGTAGTTTGTGGTGGTGGTGGTGATGATGACCTGGTTATTAGTTGGTGGTGGTGGTGACCTGGTTAGTAGTTGGTGGTGGTGGTGATGGTGACCTGGTTAGTAGTTGGTGGTGGTGACCTGGTTAGTAGTTGATGGTGGTGGTGTTGGTGACCTGGTTAGTAGTTGGTGGTGGTGGTGGTGACCTGGTTAGTAGTTGGTGGTGGTGGTGATGGTGACCTGGTTAGTAGTTGGTGGTGGTGGTGGTGGTGGTGACCTGGTTAGTAGTTGATGGTGGTGGTGGTGGTGACCTGGTTAGTAGTTGATGGTGGTGGTGATGGTGACCTGGTTAGTAGTTGGTGGTGGTGTTGGTGGCCTGGTTAGTAGTTGGTGGTGGTGGCCTGGTTAGTAGTTGGTGGTGGTGGTGGTGACCTGGTTAGTAGTTGGTGGTGGTGGTGATGGTGGCCTGGTTAGTAGTTGGTGGTGGTGGTGGTGGTGGCCTGGTTAGTAGTTGGTGGTGGTGGTGGTGGTGGCCTGGTTAGTAGTTGGTGGTGGTGGTGATGGTGGCCAGGTTAGTAGTTGGTGGTGGTGGTGGTGGTGGTGACCTGGTTAGTAGTTGGTGGTGGTGGTGATGGTGGCCAGGTTAGTAGTTGGTGGTGTTGGTGGTGGCCTGGTTTGTAGTTGGTGGTGGTGGTGTTGGCCTGGTTAGTAGTTGGTGGTGGTGGTGATGGTGGCCAGGTTAGTAGTTGGTGGTGGTGACCTGGTTAGTAGTTGGTGGTGGTGGTGGTGGCCTGGTTAGTAGTTGGTGGTGGTGGCCTGGTTAGTAGTTGGTGGTGGTGGTGGTGGCCTGGTTAGTAGTTGGTGGTGATGGTGATGGTGGCCTGGTTAGTAGTTGGTGGTGGTGGTGATGGTGGCCAGGTTAGTAGTTGGTGGTGGTGGTGGTGGTGACCTGGTTAGTAGTTGATGGTCGTGGTGGTGGTGACCTGGTTAGTAGTTGGTGGTGGTGGTGATGGTGGCCTGGTTAGTAGTTGGTGGTGGTGGTGATGGTGGCCAGGTTAGTAGTTGGTGGTGGTGGTGACCTGGTTAGTAGTTGATGGTGGTGGTGATGGTGGCCTGGTTAGTAGTTGGCGGTGGTGGTGTTGGCCTGGTTAGTAGTTGGTGGTGGTGGTGGTGACCTGGTTAGTAGTTGGTGGTGGTGGTGGTGGTGACCTGGTTAGTAGTTGGTGGTGGTGGTGATGGTGGCCAGGTTAGTAGTTGGTGGTGGTGGTGGTGACCTGGTTAGTAGTTGGTGGTGGTGGTGGTGTTGGCCTGGTTAGTAGTTGGTGGTGGTGGTGGTGACCTGGTTAGTAGTTGGTGGTGGTGGTGGTGGTGACCTGGTTAGTAGTTGGTGGTGGTGGTGGTGGTGGTGACCTGGTTAGTAGTTGGTGGTGGTGGTGGTGGTGGTGGTGACCTGGTTAGTAGTTGGTGGTGGTGGTGGTGGTGGTGACCTGGTTAGTAGTTGGTGGTGGTGGTGATGGTGGCCAGGTTAGAAGTTGGTGGTGGTGATGGTGGCCAGGTTAGTAGTTGGTGGTGGTGGTGATGGTGACCTGGTTAGTAGTTGGTGGTGGTGGTGATGGTGGCCAGGTTAGTAGTTGGTGGTGGTGATGGTGGCCAGGTTAGTAGTTGGTGGTGGTGTTGGTGGCCAGGTTTGTAGTTGGTGGTGGTGATGGTGGCCAGGTTAGTAGTTGGTGGTGCCTGTAGTGGTGGTGGCCAGGTTAGTATTTTGTGGTGTTGGCCTGGTTAATAGTCCGCAGTGGTGCCTGAGGTGGCTCCCAACACAGGCACCACCAGATCTTTCTTCTCTTCCTGATCCCGAAAAGAATCTCATCTCTCAGTTGGTACCTATAGTGTTCGGCCGCCCTCTCCTTACACCTATTTTCATTTGCTTACACTTAATTGAATTAAACTCGAGTTGCCATTTATTGGACCTTTCGTTAAGTTGGTTCAGGTTATCTTGTCTTTTCATTGCTGTCCTCCTCTGTTTAAATCCTTGTCAATTTTTTTTACATTATCTCTAAATATTGAGTGGGGTGAGTCTTCACCTTATTAACGATGGTTTACTTGTATCAGAAACAAGATAGGTCTGATTAAAGACCCCTGTGGGACTCCTTCGCCATTAAAAGATTTGCCTCCCCTCCCTCCCTCCCTCCTCACAGTAACTCGCTGTTTTCTGTGGCTTAGATACTCATTTATCCATAGGAACAACTTACCTGCTACTCTAGCCTGTTTTCCTCTCCAATATATTCATCAGCCTCGTATGAGGTTCTGTGTCATAAGCTTTCTGATTGTCCAAGGAAATGTAGTCTGCCTCTCCCTTCTCTTTCTTGCCCAATATTTGTAACCTGGTTATAGAATTCTATTAAATCCCGAGGCCGGATTTACCATCCAGGAACAAGTGTTGGTGATGTGTTACAAAGTCTCTTCTCTCCAGCTATGCTAAAAGTTTTTCTCGCGATCTTCTTCATCACCTGGCATGGTATACAAGCTAGGAACACTGGCTTGCAGTTTAGTGCTCCCTGCCTATCACCCATTTTGTATATTGAGACAACGCTATCCGTCTTCCAACGTTCTGCCATTTCTACTTTGTCCTAATATTCACCATTGACAGTCGCACACAATGAAAATCTTCACCCTCTTTAATTATAAAATTCATGGAGGGATTTAGTCGAGTTCAGTAGATTTTGTCCTGTCCAATTACATCAGCTGCTTCATAATCTCATTTCTGGTAATATATAATTTCTGCAATGCTGCTTACTTTTTACTGCCCACCCTCTCAGTTCAGACACTTCTATTACATTACTGTGAAAACCTAATGAAATTTTTTGGCGAGTTCTTCACACACCTCCATGTCATTCTCCTTGAACCAGTCCTCCATTTGTTTTTAGTTTCATCACCTGTTTCTTGACTTTTATTTCTCTCCTGATATGGCTGTGAAGCCATTTTAGTTGATTCATGGCTTTGCATGTTGTCATTTGTATTCTGTGTCTCCGCTTCTCTCCTCACACTGAGGAACTCATTCTTGCCCTCTGGTATCTCCCTCTGCTCTCTGGTGTTGTGTTATTTATGTAAGTTTCTTCATATTCTTATTCTTAATTGCCTTGTTTCTCTATATGCCTGATTCCTTACCACTAATTCCTCTTTTTCTTTTATTTTTTGTCCTTTAGGTCCAGGGTAAACTTGCCTAATGTGTCCTGACTCTAATTGGTTGTGTAGTCTATTATTTTGTGTGCAAACGTATCTCTGAACTCTGTTTCCCGCGGTATTAGGAATTAACTCATCATAAATGCATACCCTGTCGGTATGCCAGGCCTGCATTCTGATCTCTTCCATTGGTTACTCCTAATTCCGCCGGTTACTCAAATGTATGTACCCTGTTGTCACTCATTTCCTTGGAGCTTATAATTTGACTTCTCTTATGTCTGGCGTCTTCAGAGTGAACATCAGGACAAACCTAGCTGGTTCATCTCTTCGTCTCATTCTTGTGAGGCCCCTGACATGTTGACTTGGAAAGTTTGTCATTACTACGTCCAACAGTTTTGTTGTACATGTATCGTTGTCTCCATGTGGTTCTCAGTGCTGCAGGTCTTTATTTTCATTGTTGAAGTCACTCGTGGGTAACAGTGTGGATCTATATCTGCAAATGATAGAAGCTGCTCTTTATATGATACTAATGGTTGCCATGTTGTTCTTATCGTACTTCTGTCTGGAGATTCAGCCATTTGGTGGAAGATTGTATATTGCTACTAATAATATCTTGGGTTCTCCAATTATCATTGTTTCCACCGTGTAGTTTCTAAGTCCTTCATAGCCTGAGAGATCTAACTCTTGGAACTTGTCCTTTATTATCAGCAAACCCACTCGCCCGTCCTTCTCTTCCTTCCCTCTTTCTTAACTTACTCTACAGTAATCCTGCAGATGCCCTACAGTTGCTATGATGCCGGTCTCTTTCGTTTCTGTAAGTGCTATTACATCTCGGTTTATTCTTTCGATCTTTTCCCAAGTTTGCATGTTTTACTTGTAACCCCGTTTATGTTATAGTACATTGCTTTGAAAACACTTTCTTCTGGCAATGTTGTTTTATTCTTAACCTTGACGTCCATGCCACTGGTAGAGGAAGTTTTTCGGTGGTTGGGGCTACTTGGATGTAGTTGTTGCTTCAAATGACAAGGTGTAAAGTGCTCTTTATTTAAGAGAATATATTCGCATTGAGTTGTACCCTGTTTATAAATATATATATATATTACTGAAAATATGCTTCATAAAAATATTAAAATATAATCAGTAAACTCGTATGGGGTACTTAATACCCTTACCACGTAACCAGAATACCAATAGTCAACGTCAGTTGGTATACACAGAATGTTCAAATACATTCACTCCTCGCAAGCCTCTTCCAGGCATAAAATGTTGGTTGTATTCCATGCAGGGTAAACACCTCTTGCACCGTTAAGCTTCTTAAGGGGGCATATCAAAAAATATCGTTATAAATTAAAATTGTTCAATTTGCTTATAATTTTTTGTATGAAATGGTTATAGAAAGGGCTGCAACTGGTCCAAGTTTCACCATCACACCCTAAACAAAAAAGGAGAAAAAAAATACACCGTATTATGCAACGAATGTTCAACATTCTCAAATAATCTCAGGGAACACATGTGTCAACTAAAATGTCTACTATGTGCTGTAGAAGCACAAACTCTTGTAATAATTGTAATATGTATGTTCAATATATTTATATTTAATTTTTTTTTTTCTTTTTCTTTTTTTTTTCTTTTATTTTTTTGGCCAATTTTTTTTTCTCGTTTGTTATCAAGGGACTTGCATGAAACTTGCACACCTTGCTCAATGGATGCCTATCTGCAAGGGTGCCAATTATGAACGAAATCTGTCGAAGTCAAGCTCAGCTACAGGTGGCCGAACTTGGATCTTTATTTTTCTCTGGAAAGTAATTTACACCTTCAAATTACTTCAGAGCTTTCATTTATTAATCAATTTACATGCAAATTACACCTTATATGTAGCGTTTGTGCTTCTACAGACTCTAGTAGACATTTTAGTCCAAAGTCTATTTGTTGATTTTATAAAAATTTATAAATATCACATATTGCATATTTTTTTAGTAGGGTAACTTTGAAAAATTATATTATTGCACTAAACACTTTTTTGATAAAACTGATCACTAAAATCCTTTATTATGTGCTTAATTTAATATCTGAGTGTTATAGAAATGATTTTAGTTGACACATGTGTTCCCTGAAACTATTTGAAAATTTGTTGCATAATTCGTTGTTTATTTTTTTCTCCTTTTCTGTTTAGGGTGTGGTGATGAAACGTGGACCAGCTGCAGCCCTTTCTATAACCATTTCATAAAAAAATTTATAAGCAAATTGAACCACTTTTAATTTTACACCGATATGCCCCCTTAAACCATTCACCATATCTATCCCCCTTCCTTCCTCGTCTTCTTCCCATCCATCTTTACTCGTTTACAGGATTATTCTTTCTTTCCCAGAATTCTATCATCCATTCATCTGCCCGAAACGCAGCGCATACTAGTGGCTTTACAAGAGTGCAATTACTGTTCCATGCTATGTATTCTTGTTACGGCCCTACTGGGGCGCAACCGGGTTCTTCTCTGATGGTATTAGAATTTGGGTATCCGGCCCCAAGTTAGTAGAGGCTTTCAAGGGGTGTGTTCCGTAACACAAGTTAAATTAAAGGGGGAGGGATACAAATGTTCCAATATATATATGTATATATATATTCACCACCACCATAAATAAATATATAACAGTTGCACACGGGGGTTATTACTACACGATTATGTACAAGGTTGTCTTCCTCCGAAGACACAGGATGCTCCACGGAGCTCACTCTGGATAGCCCTGGTTCCTTCTTCCGTGGCCCACGATGAATCCTCTATGATTCTCTTGGCAAATCTACCCTGGCCACACGCCAGCCAAATCACCGTCCCACTGGGTGCTTCGTCGTGGAGGCCTTCAACCACAATCCAGCCTGTAGCTGGCAGGTACTGATCAGCTCCGCTGTGCAGGCCTCTCCACGACCGATACTAGGGTTGCGAGCCCTAGGCAGGAGCCTCGTGTGATCCCGCTGATCACTCTCCTCACTAAGCACCACAGTGGCTAGTCTCTTCCACCAGCCAGCCCCGGATAAGGCGATTCCCGACACTGCCACGTCACAGGCAGGCTAATACTCTCAACAGAGTTTGTCCGGGGGTGACTCACAGCTTCTTCAGCAAACTCGTGAAGAGACCTTGGCTGCCTTGGGTAGACTGATCCATCGTCCAATACAGCAGTCCCAGGTCGACTCTGCAATCAGACACGTCATTAGTTCTGGGGACGCTCTAGGGAACCTCACTTACAGGCTTAGACACAAACGTCCACCTATTTGCTCCATAAATGGCGTTCACTGCCTAAGCGCCACCTCACCAGAGGTCAGCAGCGGCTATGTTACGAGCTGATTAAGACGGGAATCCAGCACCTGTAGCCGGTATATCCCGTCCTCACTAGATGGCGTTGTCCATTTGGAGTGGGTTTCGGGAGCGGACTCACAGATGGCGTTGTCGTCACTGCTCCGTGCTCTGACGCTGGACTCGGGTCCGTAACAATTCTTACAAACCCAATGTACCTTCTTGTATATAAATAAATAAATAAATAAATAAATTCGTTTAATATGACCAGAACCAACTCAGTCTGTTCTCCTTAGATGTCAGTTTTGGCACGCCCACGTTTCTATGATATATTAATTTCTTTATCTTTAATTATCCATTTGGAGATTATCCATTTCAACTTTTCTAACTTTTCATTTCTCGCCTTTCGCTGCATAAACAATTGTTTTACAACGGAACACGAGAGTCAGAACTACCGCTCTTTCTTGCAGCCTTCTGATGGCATCTATTTGCAATTTTTCATTAACCCAGGCTTTCATTGCATAGCCAATTTCCTTCATTGTCGCACCCGACTCTTAACCTTCATTTCACGAATGGAAATTTTATCAATCGCGCCCTGAAGATTTATTCTCTCTATCATCGGTATTCTTTTGTCTGTATTCTTCTCCAATTATACAAACAAATTCCAATAATCAGTACCTTTCAATCACTTCAAAATATATTAACATCCGCATATATTTTGTTTACTCCAAATGCCCATCGTGGGGTTGGGCATCACTCATGAACCCCGTTCCATTCGAAATCCTTATCCTGACCCCTTCCAAGTGCCATTAATTCGTAAGGGCATGGTACTTTCTCCTGATAGTTCTCTTCCCCTCTCAATTGCCCATAATCGATAAATACACAAAATCACGTGTCTCTAACATTCTCACATTACCCTTACTCATGACTCATTAATGTATTCATTAAATACCCACGGTGACGTCACTCAACCCATGTGTACAATACATTATTATTTCACAGTCATTCGCTCAACCGTTAACTGCAACAACATATGGTAGATGGATGGTAAGGTGGTAGATGGTAGATCAACTGGTAATGCATCGTAACTGCATTACCAGTTGATTGACAGTTGAGAGGCGGGACCAAACAGCCAATGGTCCACAACAGCAAGCACAACTTGGTGAATACAACTAGGAGAATACATTAAATAATTCCCATATCAGATTTTCACATGTTTTAGATTCAGCTACTCAGGACAAAAGTTCCACGTAGCATGAGCTATGGTGAGCCCGTAGTGGACTTACCTGGCACAGTTGGCACACACTGCCAACTCAACATATGTTTATCACACTGCAAAGTCCTTATCTACTAACTATGACCTGTCCTTCAGTGATATGTACATCTTGTATTTTTTTGTTAATTACCTCTCTACGTGCTTCCTCAGTGTATAGATCTACACACCTTCCACCACAGATCCCAACTTGGCTATTACATACATTAATCTGTAATTACATGTACTCCTCTGTTCACTCTACTCACTACACATCGTAAACAAATCCCCTTTTACTACTTTCACTCTCTCATCTATCTTATATTCGCACAATTCCATATGTGTATTCCATGTAATTTATATTTTTATAATTTCGTAACATTTTCAGATAGATCTCATACGTAAAATTCTGGTCCCTTTTCACTCCTCATTATCACGTCCGCTCAGTCGTTGCATAATGCATAGAAATATAACTTTTCTCTCATAAAAAAAAACTTCCCCCCCACACTCGGGTTATTGTATTTCTCATTTATTCCTTTCACACTGGACCCAGCTGTAGAATTTCCCCTGTGGTGGGGATAAAGTAGGGAAGTTTCGTACTCAGTTCAATTTTCTTTCCCCAACCGCATCCGTTTATCTAGGACGCTCGGCAGTTGGCAACTGCACTTCACGCCACATAATGATGTGAGGGGCAGTTGACACATCCCTGTATCAGTCACGCATGGAAATCAATTTTATCCTTGTCATGCATATCTCTCTTTACGTTTAGTCCTAAATTTTACTTACATATTACTCACAATTTATACTTGCAATTTATACTCACAGTTTATCATAATATACCAATAATTTCAGCTCCTCATAATTATCAACTCCCGGGAAAGTCACTAAGGAGAATTTACTCTTAAATTCACGGGATGCGACAGTTAGTGGAGGAAATGTCGTTTACTTGAGTCACCCAGATCGCTCTCTTTCTGCTGCTGTAAATACAACGACTTCTGTTGCTGCCATGCCTTTGTTCTTGTTCCATTTCCACTAATCTCAGAGCAAACATCGACATGGCTTTTATATACCTGTCCTTTCAAGAGGCATGTAAAGAGGAAGGAGAATTTTTTTTAAGAAATTCGGCAGCACTTTCAGTCTTTTCCCTTGTATCCGGTTCTCTTGAGGTGGTGTACCAAGTGGTAATCTCGACTCCTTGTTTTTCCGAAATGGTAAAGCTACAAACTCAGTTCTTTAATGAAGCGTCGTTTTTAATGCCGGGATGCCTTCTGACCTGCATCTGTTGTCACAGTAGTGGATGGCGACCTGTGATTGTTGGTGATGGTTTAGGAAGGTTCTGTAGTGGGGGAAGTTGTATTAATGAACCCCAGAACTGTTTGTGTGTGGGTGGGTGTGTGTGTGTGTGTATGTATGTGTGTGTGTTTGTGTGTGTATTCACCTAGTTGTGTTTGTGGGGATTGAGCTTTGTTCTTTTGTCCCGCCTTTCAGCTGTCAACCAACTTTTTACTATTTTTTTTCCCCACACACACCCCAGGAAGCAGCCCGTGACAGCTAACTAACTCCCAGGTACCTATTTACTGCTAGGTAACAGGGGCATTCAAGGTGAAAGAAACTTGGCCCATTTGTTTCTGCCTGGTGCGGGAATCGAACCTGCGCCACAGAATTAAGAGTCCTGCGCGCTTTCCACCAGGCTACCAGGCCCCTGTGTGTACTCACCTAGTTGTACTCACCTAGTTGTGTCTGCAGGATCGAGCATTGATTCTTGGATCCCGCCTTTCGAGCATCGGTTGTTTACAGCAATGACTCCTGTCCCATTTCCCTATCATACCTGGTTTTAAAATTATGAATAGTATTTGCTTCCACAACCTGTTCCTGAAGTGCATTCCATTTTCCCACTACTCTCACGCTAAAAGAAAACTTCCTAACATCTCTGTGACTCATCTGAGTTTCAAGCATCCATCCATGTCCCCTCGTTCTGTTACTATTCCGTGTGAACATTTCGTCTATGTCCACTCTGTCAATCCCTCTGAGTATCTTATACGTTCCTATCATGTCCCCCCTCTCCCTTCTTCTTTCTAGTGTCGTAAGGCACAATTCCCTCAGGCGCTCCTCATACCCCATCCCTCGTAGCTCTGGGACGAATCTCGTTGCAAACCTCTGAACCTTTTTCAGTTTCATTATATGCTTCTTCAGATGGGGACTCCATGATGAGGCGGCATACTCTAAGACTGGCCTTACGTAGGCAGTGTAAAGGGCCCTAAATGCCTCCTTACTTAGGTTTCTGAATGATGTTCTAACTTTTGCCAGTGTAGAGTACGCTGCTGTCGTTATCCTATTTATATGTGCCTCAGGAGATAGATTAGGTGTTACGTCCACCCCCAGGTCTCTTTCACGTGTCGTTACAGGTAGGCTGTTCCCCTTCATTGAGTACTGTCCCTTTGGTCTCCTATCTCCTAGTCCCATTTCCATAACTTTACATTTGCTCGTGTTGAATTCCAGTAGCCATTTCTCTGACCATCTCTGCAACCTGTTCAGGTCCTCTTGGAGGATCCTGCAATCCTCATCTGTGACAACTCTTCTCATCAACTTTGCGTCATCCGCAAACATCGACATGTAGGACTGTACGCCTGTAAACATGTCGTTAACATATACAAGAAATAGAATTGGTCCCAGCACCGATCCTTGTGGTACTCCACTTGTTACTGTTCGCCAGTCCGACTTCTCGCCCCTTACCGTAACTCTTTGGCTCCTTCCTGTTAGGTAGTTCCTTATCCATGCTAGGACCTTTCCCCCCACCCCCGCCTGCCTCTCGAGCTTGAACAGCAGTCTCATGTGCGATACTGTATCAAAGGCTTTTTGGCAGTCCAGAAATATGCAGTCTGCCCAACCATCTCTGTCCTGTCTTATCCTTGTTATTTTATCATAGAATTCCAGAAGGTTTGTTAGGCACGATTTCCCTGTCCAGAACCCATGTTGATGTTTGTTCACAAACCTAATGTTCTCCAGGTGTGCAACCAGTCGTAGCCTAATTATTCTTTCCAGTATTTTACAGGGGATGCTTGTCAGTGATACAGGTCTATAGTTAAGTGCCTCCTCCCTATCACCTTTCTTGAAGATCGGCACGACATTTGCCTTCTTCCAGCAACTGGGCAATTCTCCTGACATAAGTGACTCATTAAAGATCATTGCCAGACGCACGCTGAGGGCCTGTGCAGCTTCTTTTAGTATCCACGGTGATACTTTGTCTGGTCCAACTGCTTTAGTTGCATCTAGAGTTGTCAACTGTTTCATTACCTCCTCTGCTGTCACCTCTATATCTGATAGTCTTTCATCTAGGGTAACCCCTTCCAACAATGGGAGCTGCTCAGGCTCGGTAGTGAATACTCCATGGAAACTGGCATTTAGTGCCTCGCAGATTTCCTTGTCACTTTCAGTATATGCCCCCTCTGTCCTCCTTAGTCTTGTCACTTGGTCGTTCACCGACATTTTTCTTCTTATATGACTGTGTAGTAACTTAGGTTGTTTTTTCGCTTTGATTGCAATATCGTTCTCATAGTCCCTTTCCGATGTTCGTCTTATGTTAATGTAATCGTTCCTAGCTCTGTTGTATCTGATCCTGTTGTCCTCTGTTCTTTGTCTTCTGTACTTCCTCCACTCCCGCCTGCTGGCCATTTTTGCTTCCTGACACTGTCTATTAAACCATGGGTTATTATATTCCTTCTTATTTTTTCCCTTTTCCGTTGGTATAAATCTCTCTTCGGCCTCCTGGCATTTCTGTATGACTAGGTACATCATATCTTGGACTGTTTTTCCTCTAATTTCTTCCTCCCACTGCACTTCACCCAGATAGTCCCTTATCCTCTTATAGACCCCTTTCCTGTAGTCAGCTCTCCTTTCCCAGATCTCTTGTCCCATGGTCATAAGTTTGAATTCCATCATGTAGTCAAAGACTAGGACACAAAGGTCACTGGCCCCTAGAAGTATTTCATGCTCTAAATACTCGATATCTTCTACGTTCTGGGTGAAAATCAGGTCTAATAGGCTCGGTGCATCTCCTCCTCTTCCCCTTGTGTCTTCCTTCACATGTTGTGTCAGGAAATTCCTGTCTATAACATCTACTAATTTTGCTCCCCACGTTTCGTCCCCTCCATGGGGATTCCTTGATTCCCAATTTATCTCTCCATGATTTAGGTCCCCCATGATCAGCAGCTTCGCTCTCATTCTGTGGGCTAGTGTTGCTGCCTTCTGAAGTTCATCTATACATGCTTTGTTGTTGTCATCATACTCCTGCCTGGGTCTTCTACTGTTTGGTGGGGGATTGTAGATTACCAAGATCACAATCTTCCTCCCCATCTACTGTCAGAGTTCCATGTATGAATCTTGTGCACTCATTGATAACTCGATTTCCCAGGTCTTCAAACTTCCATTTCCGCTTTATTAGGAGTGCTACTTTCCCTCCCTGTCTCTGTGTCCCCTCTTTTCGTATCACCTGGTACCCTTCAGGAAAGATTGCATCTGAGATCATGTCATTAATTTTAGTTTCCACAATTGCAACTATGTCAGGATCAGCTTCACTCACTCTTTCTTTTATCTCTTCTGCTTTATTAGATACCCCTTCAGCATTGGTGTACCAAACCTTGAAATTCTTCAAGGAAACTCTTGTACCAGAGTTCTCCCTTTCTCTGGGGGTCTGGGGGGATCTGGGGGGTGTCTGGGGGGTGACTGGGGGCAGGGGGGATCAAGGGGGTGTCTGGGGGATGACTGGGGGCGGGGAGGATCCGGGGGATGTCCGGGGGGATCCGGGGGGTGTCTGGGGGGTTCTGGGGGTGTATGGGGGGTGAAAGAGGTCAGGAGGGGTGCTTGGGGGGCTACTGGGGGCTGGGCTTCTAGGAAGGTAGGTAGGAGGGTCTGGGGTAGGGCCTGGGTAGGTAGGTCTGGAGTTGGAAGGGCATACTGGGTCTGAAGATTAGGGAGGGCATAGAGGGGTTGGGAGATAGCGTAAGGTTGGGAGTCAGATAGAGGTTGAGAGGTTGGGAAGGGGAAGGATAGAGGGGGTGGGGGGAACCTCCCACCCCCCTCGCAAGGGTGGGGGGTCACATGGAAGGAGAGGGGATGAGGAGGGGTGAGGGCTGGGTAGGCTTTGGGTGTTGAGGGGATGAGGGCTGGGTGGGTTCTTGGGGTTGAGGGGATGAGGGCTGGGTGGGTTTTGGGGGTTGAGGGGATGAGGGCTGGGTGGGTTTTGGGGGTTGAGGGGATGAGGGCTGGACGGATTTTGGGGGTTGAGGTGATGAGGGGGTCCTTGGAATGTGGGATGAATTTGACTGCAGTGGGGTCAGAGGTGTCAAGGGATGTGTTGGGGAGATAAGCAGGGGCGGCTAATTTGGGGAAGGGGTGACCTGAGAAGAAAGTGTGAGCTGGTTAGCATGGGGTGGATTAGCACTGGGGTGTGTAGCTGCGCTCAAATGGGAAGAGTTGTATTGTTGTTTGCTTGCTCTGTGGGCAATCTTTTCCTCCTTCGTCATGAATTTGTCAATATATACGTTGTAGTAATTTTCGCTACCTCTGAGTAAGTGTTTGTGATGCAGTATGTAATCCACTGCCTCTTCGTTAGTGAACTGTACCAGGACAGGTCGTTTCCTGTTACAGTTGTATGGTCCAATGCGTCGTTGAACTTGCACCTCATTCCCTGCCATCTGGGCTCTCATGTCTCTCAAGATCCCCTGTAGCTCCAAATCCTCAATCTCCATCCTTTCCTGCCTCGATGGTGCCATGGCTTCAAGCAATCCATGGATTATTATTGTACTCTTTCTCAGTTCAGGGTCATGCTGGTGGCCCTCTCCCTGGCTGACCCCCACCCCTCCTACACCCGCTACTCCACTTACTACTACTCCCCCTTCCCCTGCCAAGCTTCCCTTATTCCTGCCAAATTCATTAGTAAGCCTAGATATTTCTCCTTGCCATTCTACCCTGCTCTTCGTGATTTCCTCTTGAATATAATCCATAAACTCTTGTTTGAGTCTTTGAACCTCGTCCTGTATCTTATTAAAGACTTCACTTTTAATCCCCTGCATTAGATCATCTATCCAAACATCCCTCTTCTCTACAAATTTCCCAATCATCTTCTCCACAAACCTATCTTCTTCCTCAATCATAATACTGTTGGACCTAGACACCCTTCCTGACCTAGTCATTGCTATAATGCAACCTTACCCACAGGGGTTGTGTGTGTGTGTGCGTGTGTGTGTGTGTGCGTGTGTGTGTGTACTTACCTAATTGTGCTTGCGGGGGTTGAGGTCTGGCTCTTTGGTCCCGCTGTAACACGGGTTTGGGTTCCTCTCACTCTACTTCTCTTCCTTCTACTCCCTCTACCCGTATTCTTACTTTTTATTCTCTACCAAGGGACTCCAAAACTTTTACCAAAGCCAACTCCACGCCACGTGGTCCTAAGACGATTGACCGACTTAGGATTCTACACCCAGTATGACGTGACCTAGGCTCTGAACAAAACCCTAGAGTCGCCTCTACGCTGCCACCACCAGACCAGTAACACAAGAGCAATGATCGAGGTCTGGATCGATCACGCTAATTAATCAACCTAGGGGCTTGATCCCCACTAGTAGTTTATAACCTCGGAAACTTGAGTGTGGAATAAATTACACGGTAATGATAATTCCGATTCGATGTTTGAATCGGCGCCCAATACAACTCTGCCTCGTGTGGAGCACGTGACCAGGACAAGTTTACACATAAAACACATGGAAATAATGAAATGCAAAATATTAACAAATTTAATTTATTAAAAGAAAACTAAAACAAAATCTAAATATGTTCACTCCCTGTCACTTTAACACTCCCTACTTGACCTGAGTGGCAAATGAGAAGACTATCCCTATAATTAACAATAGCAACTATACCTTGATGTTTTCCAGCTAAGATGTTGGGCTGGTCTCGGGGAGAGGTAAGATGTTTGACCTCTCCCAGCTGCTTCCGTGACCACACTGATCTTTTCCTCGTCTGGTCTACCCCAGACAATAACATTGTAACCTTCCGCCTAGTCAAAGTTTCCAAGTTACTAGCAAGGTTTAAGTTATAACAATTAAACTCTGTTTTACTTAATTGATCCAGACTGGTTGAATTATTTTACTGAAATAAATTACACAAGCCTCTAACGGCAGAGCTGTTCCCGATCACAAAAATGGTTATTAAAACTTTGAGAAATAGTAGACCTGTCACCCCTGCTGACCTATGACCGCCGGTCACTCCGCCTTAAAAGTTAGATCTGATTCGTGACGTCACTGATGGTGACTTAAACTCAATAATTAGAATACTCTTGATATTGTATCCAGTACTATTATACAATACAATTTTAATGCAAAATGAATAAAGGCTAATTTTCTCTAAATTACTGAATACTATAGGATGATTCATTATACGCAGCTATGAACAAAGCGTCGGTTATTTCCACCGCGAATTCCCCTGGGGGTCAGGTCACCATGCGGCTCAGCTTCCCATTCTCTTTTGTCGATAAACCACTCTGGATAATTCTTACAACAGCCTAGTTTGTTACACCGCCTCTCAACCGTCAATCAACAGGTGTACAAGTTCCTGAGCCTATTGGGCTCTATCATATCTACACTTGAAGCTGTGTATGGGGTCAACTGCCATCACATCTCTTCCTAATGCATTCCATTTGTCTACTACTCTGACACTGAAAAATTATTTCTAACGTCTGTATGGCTCATTTGGGCACTCAATTTCCGCCTGTGTCCCCTAGTGCGTGTGCCCCTTGTGTTAAAAAGTCTATCTTCATCTACCCTATCAATTCCTCTGAGAATCTTACATGTGGCGATCATGTCCCCCTCTAATTCTTCTGTCTCCCAGTGACGTGAGGTTTAATTCCCGTAGTCTCTCCTCGTAACTCATACCCCTCAGTTCTGGTACTAGTCTGGTGGCAAACCTTTGAACCTTTTCCAGTTTAGTCGTATGCTTGACTAGATATGGACGCCATGCTGGAGCTGCATACTTCAGGATTAGCCTGACATATGTGGTATATAATGTTCTGAAAGATTCCTTACACAAATTTCTAAAAGCCGTTCTTATGTTAGTCAACCTGGCATATGCCGCTGATATTATCCTCCTGATATGAGCTTGTCAGGCGTGAGGTCAACCCCAAGGTCTTTCTCTCTGACTCTTGAAGTATTTCATCTCCCAAATGATACTTCGTATCTGATCTCCTGCTCCGTACACCTATCTTCATTACATTACATTTGCTTGGGTTAAACTCTAACAACCATTTGTTCGACCATTCCTGCAGCTTGTTCATGTCTTCTTGAAGCCTCATGCTTTCCTCCTCTGTCCTAATCCTTCTCATAATTCGGTCGTCGTCAGCAAACACTGAGAGTAATGAGTCTATACCCTCTGGGAGAACATTTACGTATATCAGAAACAGGATAGTTCCGAGTACAAAGCCCTGTGGGACTCCACTGGTGACTTTCCGCCAATCTGAGGTCTCACCCCTCTCTGTAACTCTCTGCTTCCTATTGCTTAGGTACTCCCTCATCCACTGGAGCGCCCTACCAGTTACTCCTGCCTGTTTCTCCAGCTTATGCATTAGCCTTTTATGGGGTACTGTGTCAAAGGCTTTCCGACAGAACAAAAAAATGCATTCCGCCCATCCTTCCCTTTCTTTCTTGATCTTTGTCACCTGATTGTAGAATTCTATTAAGCCTGTTAGGCAAGATTTACCCTCCCTGAACCCATGTTGTTGGTTGTCACGAAGTCCCATTTCTCCAGATGTGTTACAAGTTTTTTTCTTACGGCCTTCTCCATCACCTTGCATGGTATACAAGTCAAGAACACTGGCCTGTAGTTCGGTGCCTCTTGTCTGTCGCCCTTTTAGTATATTGGGACAACCTCAGCCCTCTTCAATATTTCTGGTAGGTCTCCCGTTTCCAGTGACCTAATATACACTATGGAGAGTGGCAAACAAAGTGCTCCTGCACACTTTCAATATCCATGGTGAGATTCCGTCCGGCCCAACAGCCTTTCTCACGTCCAGCTCCAAAAGGTGCCTCTTGACCTTATCTTTTCTAATTTCGAACCCTTCCAAGATCGACTGGAATGCTGCCACCTCTCCTAGCGCCGTGACCTCTTCTTGTTCTATAGCAAAGACCTCCTGGAACCTTTTGTTGAGTTCTTCACACACATCTTTGTCATTCTCTGTGTACCTGTCCTCACCCATGCTAAGTTTCATCACCTGTTTTTTCACTGTTGTTTTCCTCCTGATGTGACTGTGCTTTGGATCGGTCTTGACTTTATTAGCTATATCATTTTCATACCTTTTCTCAGCTGCTCATCTCACACTAACATACTCGTTCCTGGTTCTCTGGTATCTCTCTCTACTTTCTGGTGTTCTGTTATTACGGATGTTACTCCACGCCCTTTTGTTCAGCTCCTTTGCTTTCCTTTATTGCCTATTAAACCACTGATTTTTCTTTTGCTTCTCGGTATTTTTCTGTCGGGCCGGGATAAACCTGTTTACCACCTCTTGACACTTTTGGGTGACATAGTCCATCATGTCTTGTACGGACTTAGTTCTGAGTTCTGTGTCCCATGGTATATCCCTTAGGAATTTATTCATCTCATAGTTTCCATTTCGGTACGCCAGCCCTTTGTTTCCCAGTTCTTTTTTGGGGTAGATAATTCCTAGCTCAATCAGGTACTCAAAGCTCAATACACAATGATGACTCATTCCCAAGGGGGCTTCCAACTTAACTTCCCTTATATCCGACTCATTTAGGGTAAATATCAGATCAAGCAAAGCTGGTTCATCCTCTCCTCTCATTCTTGTCGGTCCCTTGACGTGTTGACTTAGAAAGTTTCTTGTTGCCACGTCCAGCAGCTTAGCTCTCCATGTGTCTGGTCCTCCATGTGGGTCTCTGTTCTCCCAATCTATGTTCCCGTGGTTGAAATCTGCCATTATTAGTAGTCTGGATCCGTTCCTGCTAGCCACAGAAGCCGCTCTCTCTCTATTATATTGATTGTGGCCATGTTGTTTCTATCATATTCCTGTCTGGGTCTTCTGTCGTTTGGTGGGGGGTTTATATATGACTACTACTATGGTTTTCTGTCCTCCAGTTTTTATGGTGCCTGATATATAGTCACTGAAACCTTCACACCTCTGATTAACCATCTCTTAAAAACTCCAACATTTTCTTACCAGCAAAGCTACACCTCCTCCTCTTCTCCCTTCTCTCTTTTCTCACTACATAGTAGTCCTGTGGAAACACTGCATTTGTTATGGTATTTGTTAGCTTTGTTTCTGTGAGTGCAATAATATCTGGGTTTTCATCCAGTGCCCATTCTCTGAGTTTACTTGTTTTAGTTGTAATCTCATCTATGTTATTGTACATTGCATTGAAGCTCACTTTCTTCTGTTCATTTCCTTGTCCCCTTCTTGGTGAGCATTCTGCTGGTGGGGAAAGCTGTTCCCTGGGTGTGAAGATCTGTGAGGTGGTTTGCAGGGTCTCAGAGGATTTTTGGGTGGGGGGTTCAAGGGAAGGGGGGAACAGGTAGGGTATGGGGGTAAGGAGGTAAGGGGGACATGGAGAATACTGGGTGAGGGGGGGGACGAGGAATAGGGAGGGTATGGGGTGAACGGGGATGGGGGCAGGGGGGGGAGGCATAAGGGGGGACATGGTGGGAATGGGGGAGGGGTGACAGGGTCGGAATGGGGTGGGGGGGGGGGAAGGATGGTTGGATGATCATTTGAGTGGGGGCAGGTAGGGTGAGGGGAAGGGAGGGTTTCTATGCAGAAGGGGGTGGAGGTGTTGCCCTCCCCTCTGGTGCTGCTGGGATGCTGGTTGTAGGTTCCCCTCTTGTCTCTGGGACTGTTGTGTTGGGGGCTCTGATTTCCTGGTTTACTCCTTTCTCTCTGCGCTTCCTCCTTGCCTCTGCTGCCCTGGCTCTCTCCTCCCTCGTCCTGTCCCTCTGCAGGAATACTTCTTTGTATTCCTCCACATACTGCAGATATCTCTTCCTTTCCAAAATAACCTCCTTCGTGGTCTGGTTTGTAAGCACCACCTTTACCAGTCGGTTTCTTCTTGTTGTACCACCGCAACCTGAAAACCTTCTCAATGTTTTGTTAAGCCCCTTCCATCTGTAACCCCTTCAGTATCCCATGTAATGCCTCTCGGTAATTGCTATTCCATTCCTGCCTATTGGATCCTTCCTGTTCTTTGATGCCTACAACTACCAATGATCTTTTTCTCTCCAGCAGCTGACTGGTGCACCTTGCTGCTTCCTGTGAGGTGGCTGCTTGCATGGCTAGCTCCCTCACTGTGTCCATTGCTTCTGAGACTTGCAACATGTGACTTGCGTTGTATTGTAGAGATTGTGTAAAATGCTGAGATATATAGTTACTGTTGCAGAGTTTAGTGTGGCAGTTTGGTTAGAGTTGCGTTGTATGGTCAGTGTTGCAATGACTAGTTAGTGTTGTAGTGTGTGTGTGTGGTTAGTGTTGCAGTGTTTCGTTAGTGTTGCAGTGTGTGGTTAGTGTTGCAGTGTTTGGTTAGTGTTGAAGTGTTTGGTTAGTGTTGCAGTGTGTGGTCAGTGTTGCAGTGTTTGGGTAGTGTTGCAGGTTGTGGTTAGTATTGCAGTGAGTGGTTAGTGTTACAGTGAGTGGTTAGTGTTACAGTGAGTGGTTAGTGTTGCAGTGTGTGGTTAGTGTTGCAGTGTGTGGTTAGTGTTGCAGTGTGTGGTTAGTGATGCAGAGTGTGGTTAGTGATGAAGTGTGTGGTTAGTGTTGCAGTGTTTGGTCAGTGTTGCAGTATGTGGGTAGTGTTACAGTGAGGGGTAAGTGTTGCAGTGAGAGGGTAATGTTGCAGTGTTTTGTTAGTGTTGCATTGTTTGATTAGTTTTGCAGTGCTTTGTTAGTGTTTCAGTGATTGGTTAATGTTGCAGTGTGTGGTTAGTGTTGCAATGTGTGGTTAGTATTGTAGTTTGTGGTTAGTGTTGCAGTGTGTTGATAGTGTTGCAGTGTTTGGTTAGATTTGCAGTGTGTGGCTAGTATTGCAGTGTGTGGCTATTGTTGCAGTGTGTTGTTAGTTTTGCAGTGTGTGGTTAGTGTTGCAGTGTTTGGTTAGATTTGCAGTGTGTGGTTAGTGTTGCAGTATGTGGTTAGTGTTGCAGTGTGTGGTTAGTGTTGCAGTATGTGGTTAGTGTTGCAGTGTGTGGTTAGTGTTGCAGTGTGTGGTTAGTGTTGCAGTGTTTGATTAGTGTTGCAGTGTCCTAGTGAGTCCTAGTGTTCTAAATGGTCATGTGCTCAAAATGCTGTTGAATATGATCAGAAGGTTTAAGTATTTTTAGAATGTTGAAGGATTGTCAATACTTTGAAGCATTGTCAGAATGTTGAAGCATGGTCAGAATGTTGAAGCATAGTAATAATGTTAAAGCATGGTCAGAATGTTGAAGCATGGTCAGAATGTTGAAGCATGGTCAGAATGTTAAAGCATGGTCAGAATGTTGAAGCATGGTCAGAATGTTGAAGCATGGTCAGAATGTTGAAGCATGGTTTGAATGTTGAAGCATGGTTAGAATGTTGAAGCATGGTTTGAATGTTGAAGCATGGTCAGAATGTTGAAGCATGGTCAGAATGTTGAAGCATGGTTTGAATGTTGAAGCATGGTCAGAATGTTGAAGCATGGTCAGAATGTTGAAGCATAGTAATAATGTTAAAGCATCGTCAGAATGTTGAAGCATGGTCAGAATGTTGAAGCATGGTCAGAATGTTGAAGCATGGTCAGAATGTTGAAGCATGGTCAGAATGTTGAAGCATGGTCAGAATGTTGAAGCATGGTTATAATGTTGAAGCATGGTCAGAATGTTGAAGCATGGTCAGAATGTTGAAGCATGGTTTGAATGTTGAAGCATGGTCAGAATGTTGAAGCATAGTCATAATGTTGAAGCATTGTCAGAATGTTGAAGCATGGTTTGAATGTTGAAGCATGGTCAGAATGTTGAAGTATGATCAGAATGTTGAAGCATGGTTTGAATGTTGAAGCATAGTCATAATGTTGAAGCATTGGCAGAATGTTGAAGCATGGTTTGAATGTTGAAGCATGGTCAGAATGTTGAAGTATGATCAGAATGTTGAAGCATGGTTATAATGTTGAAGCATGGTTATAATGTTGAAGCATGGTCAGAATGTTGAAGCATTGTCAGAATGTTGAAGCATGGTTTGAATGTTGAAGCATGGTCAGAATGTTGAAGTATGATCAGAATGTTGAAGCATGGTTATAATGTTGAAGCATGGTTATAATGTTGAAGCATGGTCAGAATGTTGAAGCATGGTCAGAATGTTGAAGTATGATCAGAATGTTGAAGCATGGTTATAATGTTGAAGCATGGTCAGAATGTTGAAGCATTGTCAGAATGTTGAAGCATTTACTAGAATCCCGAGAGTTCATGTCAATAAACAAATATTCCTTTTCCTGATAATACAGAGCTTATACTGAGAAGTTTTTATTTAGCATTTTGCTTCTATGGTTAAATTATCAGGGACAATCAATTTAAAATTGATGCTTCATAGCTGTCTAGAGGAGCAAAGTCTTGCAGTCATTATATTCATTTACTCGACAATGTTAATTTACATTCATGACATTGACGCTCAACAGTTTATCAGGCCACTAACGTTATGCAGTCACTGGCTCATCACTCCTGCTGAACCCTTGTGAGGTTGTTTAACATCCACACACACACACTTATGCAGGCGGACAAACAATGACTCCACACTAAGGCAAGTCAACCACCACCGACCTCTTACTGGACGGCAGTAGTGGGAAACGACTCAGATCGAAGCCGTTTTGCTTTTTCCGACGGCTTCGATTTGAGTCGTGTTTTTTTGGATGCCCCGGTAAGATTTGACGGCTTCGATTTGAGTCGTGTGTTTTTTCGATGCCCCGGTAAGATTTGACGGCTTCGATTTGAGTCGTGTTTTTTTTCGATGCCCCGGTAAGATTTGACGGCTTCGATTTGAGTCGTGTTTTTTTTCGATGCCCCGGTAAGATTTGACGGCTTCGATTTGAGTCGTGTTTTTTTTCGATGCCCCGGTAAGATTTGACGGCTTCGATTTGAGTCGTGTTTTTTTCGATGCCCCGGTAAGATTAAACGGCTTCGATTTGAGTCGTGTGTTTTTCGTTGCCCCGGTAAGATTAAACGGCTTCGATTTGAGTCGTGTGTTTTTCGTTGCCCGGTAAGATTAAACGGCTTCGATTTGAGTCGTGTGTTTTTCGTTGCCCCGGTAAGATTAAACGGCTTCGATTTGAGTCGTGTGTTTTTCGTTGCCCCGGTAAGATTAAACGGCTTCGATTTGAGTCGTGTGTTTTTCGTTGCCCCGGTAAGATTAAACGGCTTTGATTTGAGTCGTGTGTTTTTCGTTACCCTGCTAACCCATGCACAGACATCGCTAATGGTCAATGACGTCACCAGCTAGCCCCTCAGCGTTCCTGTACAGGCACGTACAAGGGGATTAAAAAGCCGGTCTATGAGTCGTGTGTTTTGCGATACAACAGTGACCTTGAAACCTAATGTAAAATACCATCATCCCTAGCCTATTTTTAATTTCATATTTACTTCCAACCATCACCCATTACATTTATCAATGAGGATCATGTATGTGAGGGAAGAACGAAACTTCAGCACTGCAAGAAGTTATGTGTGTATTTTCAAGTTCGTCCCCTGCTGCCTGTATTTACCCAGGTCTTTTTCCTAAATATAAAACTTATCCAATTCATTCCTATTCTGTTTCATGTTGATACGTATAATAGGTTATTAATATTCCCCTTTACTATGACCATTCAGTCACACCTCTATCATGTCATCCCTATTTCTTCTTCGTCGTCGTCGTTCTAGAGAATGTAATTTGAGCTTTGACAATCTTTCTTGAAGGATCGTTTATTATGCATAGGGCAAAAAATAATATGAAAAAACTGCTATCAGTCGTTTATATGAAAAACAGAGCCCTGGGCATTGGCGATTTGAATGCGTGTTCAGTAGTAAACCAATATTGTCCTTAACCACATACACATCTCACATTCGCTCAAAAACATACCTCCCACACCTTGCTGTTGCATATAACAAATAAAAAAACTCATTCAGTAAAGCATACCTCTCATGTTTTAAAATAAGGCCTTCTGCGGCGCGAGGCGCGCTAAATGCGGATCCCAGGAGGTTCACACATAAGTGTGAACTCTTAATCTGGCTTAATACCTCACCTATACTCTGTGCTTCATCAGAGTTGATATTCAGCTACAATAGCTCGTATTTTCGCTCATTGCTTATATTTTCTGTTATTCATAAACCCGACCAAACCATCCTAACCTAACCTAACCTAACTTATTATATATAACAAACAAATACATTCTACAGACCAGTTATTGTTGTTGTTTAGTGACATCGTGAAAAGCGAACTCAGGTATAGGGATAAGGTATTGATGGTCATTAGCATATAGGTGTGAAGGTATTACTGCACCTTACTGGTCAACTATGTATGACGTCAACAGACAACCAATGCGACCTTTGGCGTTCTACTTGCATATGTATTTAATGTTATTATTCAAAAATGACTAGACTAACCATCCCCACCTAACCTAATCAGAGGACTAAGAATATACATTTTAGTCATCCACAACTGTAATCATTATTCAGTGATAAGTTCAAAAGTATAACAGAAGCCCAAATGTCGTACTGCAATTTAAGCAGAATCGTACATCTGGCAGCATAGCAGGTGAGCTGAACATAAGAATAAAGGTAACTGCAGAGGTCCTATTGGCCCATACGAGGCAGCTATTATATATATTTCCACCCAATCTCATTCATGTCCACCCTATGCCTAAAACAACCAAGGGATCCCACTTAAAGTATTAGTTTACAATAATAGTTTTAATAAATAGCTCTTATTCTAGTTTTATACACAACAGCAATTATGAAACCCTATAGCTAGATATTCGACTATAATCCACAAGTAGTTACCACACATCTGGCAGTACAGCGGATTAGTGGCTGTGTTCATAGGCTAGTCAACTGTCCTCACATCCATCAAATAGATATCTAAATGTCGCACCTCAATTCATCCATCTAGCAACTCAGCTGGATGTTAGCAACTATATTCATAGGCTAATCATTTCTACACCTCAAAAAATCCTAGTCTTGCTACGCAAATCAGCTAACTTGTTTCTAAACCAACACTCGTAAATACAATCATGCATACCTACACATACTTCAAAACCTATGCATTCATAGAGAATAGCCTAGTTTTTTTGCCACCATTTCCCCATTAATCAGATGTAATTTATGCCATACACACAGAAAATACAGCATTTACACACCAAATATGCCATTTATGCACAAAATATATTATATACACTCAAAATATGCCATCACATAAAAAAATATGACATTTTCATACAAAATATGTCAGTTGCATACAAAAATATACCATTTACACAATATTGCATGTACACTCAGAGTATGACATTTACACAAAGTACGGTATTTTTCACAAATATATAAAAAGTCTTATGCATTTAGACAATCAAAAATGCGCTTTCACTAAAATTACACAATTTAACAAACAAAATTTTCACAAAAAACCCACACATTGTCTCATAAACCAAAAAAATACACTTACACCATGGAGATCTATTTTATCAGATTACAGAGCTTACACAAAATACACAATTTTCACACACAAATACAATTGCACCAGTTCCACTTCAACAAATTAAAAACACAACTTGCATAAATGCACTATTATCACAAAAATTATTATAAAACATGGACAATTATTACACAGTTGTGTAATTATTTTACCTCTATGCACAATTAATACAAGAAAACTTGCTATATAATTACTCAACTTGCACAATGACAATCAATACACAAAGGTATAAATAAACAATTCGTCCATATGCAATTACACAACATGCGCAATTAATACACAACTTATACAAATATTACACATCTTTCATAATTATTACACAACTTGTACAAATACATATCTAGCACAAATACATACAATACATAACTACCCCAAATATGAAAATACACAACTAGCATAAATACACGATTTACACAAATACAATTGCGACATTTACACAACTTGCTCAAAAATATAATCAATACACAACTTACCAAAATATGAACAATACACTCCTCCAAGGAGTGCCGGACCATCCGGGCTGTGGTGGGTATGTGGGCCTGCGGGCCGCTCCAAGCAACAGCCTGGTGGACCAAACTCTCACAAGTCGAGCCTGGCCTCGGGCCGGGCTTGGGGAGTAGAAGAACTCCCAGAACCCCATCAACCAGGTATCAACCAACATAACTAGCACATATTCATTAAATACACAACTATGCAATTTCCGCAAATACACATACAAAAACATATACAATTAATACATACAACTTGCACAAAACAATACACAATTTATAGAAATATAATCAATACATAATTGCAATAATCATACAACTTATGCAAAATACATAATCTGCACAATTAATACACAAGTATATTAATTGTGCTATATATGTACAAACACAACCAACTAGGACAAACAATACACAATTTGCATGATATTTTTCTGGGTATATTTAGGACATTAATTATAATATGCTGAGTTTAACCAACTCCCCAAAAGTCAGAATTTCACATATAAAAATGGTTCATATGACTTCCGATGAGCTCAATATATAACACATTCTTTTTCCATTAAGATATCAACATTATTAGCGCTAAACTATTCATCTAACATATGTCCACTGTTTTTATGTCTTATTAATACCTTCCTTGTTACATTCTCTCCAATCAGGCCACCATATTTATGTATTTATTCAAACCATCTAACAGACTTATTTGTTCTAGCCTTAGTTATGTTAGGGCAGGTGGGGTTAGGTGAAGTCAGTATTGTCTATGATAATTTTAGACAAATTTGCTATATCTTATCAAAATTCATCCTGTTAAAACTTAAATTCATCGAAATCTATCAAAAATATACTTATACTACACAAATTTGACTAAATTCAACCTAGCTAAACTTACTAAATATGAGCATCCCATATCCTCACATACAAGCCTATGTCGCCTCTGTCCATACATTATATGAGTCTGCCATATAGCACGAACCCCAAATAGGAAAATTTACACTATTTCATAAACATACTAGTTCATTAGCCTAAGATATTATATATGTCCTTCCCTACACGACCTCACCTAACCTGACCTATCATATCCAACCCTGGATTTGGTTAAAGTTGGCGAAATTTATGCTATGCCACCTAAATTTCACCAAACTTAAGGCAATTTCCACCAAATATACCCAAATGTTGCGTAGCATAGCACTGCCAAAGCCCATTTTCTCCTATTCCATACTACCCTACACAACCTCACCTAACCTGACCTAGCATATCCAAACCTGGATTTGGTTAAAGTTGGCGAAATTTATGCTATGCCACCTAAATTACACCTAATTGAAGGCAATTTCCACCAAATATACCCAAATGTTGTGTATCATAGCATCGCCAAAGCCCATTTTCTCCTATTCCATACTACCCTACACAACCTCACCTAACCTGACCTAGCATATCCAAACCTGGATTTGGTTAAAGTCGGCGAAATTTATGCTATGCCACCTAAATTCGACCATATATACCCAAATGTTGTGTATCATAGCATCGCCAAAGTCCATTTTTACCTACATTTTCTCCTATTCCATCCTACCCTACACAACCTCACCTAACCTATCCAAGCATATCCAAACCTAGATTTGGTTAAAGTCTGCGAAATTTAAGCTATCCCACCTGAATTCTATCTAATTTAAGGCAATTCCCACCAAATATATCCAAATGTTCTGTATCACAGCACTGCAAAAGCCCATTTTTACCTACATTTTCTCCTATTCCATCCTACCCTACGCAACCTTACCTAACGTATCCTAGCATATCCAAACCTAGATTTGGTTAAAGTCGGCGAAATTTAAGTTATCCCATATAAATTTGACCTAATTTAAGACAATTCCCACCAAATATACCCAAAAATGTTTTTTGAACATAGCACGGCCAAAGCTCATTTTAGCTGAGTTTTCATCTATTCAAACCTGCTTTAGACAACCCTACCCAGCCTATCCTGGCATATCCAAAGTCAGATTTACTTATAGTTGGCAAAAATTTATGCCTTTCCTACCTAAATTTAACCTAATTTAAGCCAATTTCCACCGAATATACCCAAATGTTTTGTATCTTAGCATGGCCAAAGTTCATTTCAGCCAAGTTTTCACCTATTCCATCTTACCTTACACAGCCATACCTAACCTGACCTGGCATATCCCAAGCTAGATTTGATTAGAGTTCGTGAAATTTATGCCTACTCGCCTAAATTCAACCTAATTTAAGACAATTTCTACCCAATATACCCAAAATGTTTTGTTACATAGCTCAGCCAAAGACCATTTTAGCTGAGTTTTATGATAATATATGATAATAATGGGAATTTTCTCTACATCAGTTCAACTCAACCGTCCTTAACCTAACCTTAGAAAGGGATATTACTCACCAAAACTATTTAATTACTATTTACCCAATTTTCCTTATCCTAACCTATAACTAAAGGGTTTAGACCTCCCTTTACCTCGATATTATAGTATAGGGTTAAATTAGGGAATGTTAGGTTTATATGTGAAAATATATTCCTACCTCAAATATATAGTATAATTTCGAGGTAAAGGGGGGGTCTAAACCCTTTAGTTATAGGTTAGGATAAGGAAAATTGGGTAAATGGTAATTAAATAGTTTTGGTGAGTTATATCCCTTTCTAAGGTTAGGTTAAGGACGGTTGAGTTGAACTGATGTAGAGAAAATTCCCATTATTATCATAATTTACATTAACCTCCCTCCCCCCAGGTAATAGAGGTTAGGTTGAGGATAGTTGAATTATGTGAAAAAAAATGCTACAAGTATGATGCAATATTGAACCAAGATTCGTGTATCAGAGGTTAGGTCCAGGGAGGTTGGGTTAATGCATAAACAACACCTTCTTCCCATATATACAATAAATTTGAAGTTAGATAAAGGGAGGTTAGGCCCAGGACGGCAGGGTTGATGCACAAATAACACGGTCCTCCCATATTTATGATAAATTTGAAGTTTGATAAATGGAGGTTTGGTCAAGGACGGTTGGGTTGATGCACAAACAACACGTTCCTTCCATATTTACGATAAATTTGAAGTTAGATGAAGGGAGGTTAGGTCCAGGACGGTTGGGTTGATGCACAAACAACACGTTCCTCCCATATTTACGATAAATTTGAAGTTAGATGAAGGGAGGTTAGGTCCAGGACGGTTGGGTTGATGTGTAAAAACAAAAACACATACCCAACACTATATCTACAATATTGAACACAGTTCTAAGTTTTAAAGGAGAGGGGCTGTTAGGTCCATATCCAAAACATCACTTTTCTATGAATATGGTTACAATGTTCAACAAAGATCCTAGCAGGTTAGGCACAGTGCGGATAGGTTCATATCCAAAACTCAAGTTTTCGAAGAAAAATAGATAAAATATTCAACAAAGCTCCAAGACTCTTGCAGGTTAGGCACGGGCATTTAGGTTCATATCCAAAAAAACATCACTTCTCTGAGTATATGTAGTATCAGAGGCTAGGTCCAGGTTTAGATGGAATGGGTGAAAATGCGGGTAAAATGGGTTTTGGCTGTGCTATGATACACAACATTTAGGCATATTTGGTGGAAATTGTCTCCAATTTGATGGCGATAGCTTAAATTTCCCAAACTTTAATCAAATCTGCTAGGTCAGGGATAGGTAAGGCTATGTAGGGTAGGTTGGAATATGTGAAAACTCGGCTAAAATGGTCTTTGGCTGAGCTATGTAACAAAACATTTTGGGTATATTGGGTAGAAATTGTCTTAAATTAGGTTGAATTTAGGCGAGTAGACATAAATTTCACGAACTCTAATCAAATCTAGCTTGGGATATGCCAGGTCAGGTTAGGTATGGCTGTGTAAGGTAAGATGGAATAGGTGAAAACTTGGGTGAAATGAACTTTGGCCATGCTAAGATACAAAACATTTGGGTATATTCGGTGGAAATTGGCTTAAATTAGGTTAAATTTAGGTAGGAAAGGCATAAATTTTTGCCAACTATAAGCAAATCTGACTTTGGATATGCCAGGAGAGGCTGGGTAGGGTTGTCTAGGGCAGGTTTGAATAGATGAAAACTCAGCTAAAATGAGCTTTGGCCGTGCTATGTTCAAAAAACATTTTTGGGTATATTTGGTGGGAATTGTCTTAAATTAGGTCAAATTTATATGGGATAACTTAAATTTCGTTGACTTAAACCAGATCTAGGTTTGGATATGCTAGGATAGGTTAGGTAAGGTTGCGTAGGGTAGGATGGAATAGGAGAAAATGTAGGTAAAAATGGGCTTTTGCAGTGCTGTGATACAGAACATTTGGATATATTTGGTGGGAATTGCCTTAAATTAGATAGAATTCAGGTGGGATAGCTTAAATTTCGCAGACTTTAACCAAATCTAGGTTTGGATATGCTAGGATAGGTTAGGTGAGGTTGTGTAGGGTAGGATGGAATAGGAGAAAATGTAGGTAAAAATGGACTTTGGCGATGCTATGATACACAACGTTTGGGTATATTTGGTCGAATTTAGGTGGCATAGCATAAAGTTCGCCGACTTTAACAAAATCCAGGTTTGGATATGCTAGGTCAGGTTAGGTGAGGTTGTGTAGGGTAGTATGGAATAGGAGAAAATGGGCTTTGGCGATGCTATGATACACAACATTTGGGTATATTTGGTGGAAATTGCCTTCAATTAGGTGTAATTTAGGTGGCATAGCATAAATTTCGCCAACTTTAACCAAATCCAGGTTTGGATATGCTAGGTCAGGTTAGGTGAGGTTGTGTAGGGTAGTATGGAATAGGAGAAAATGGGCTTTGGCAGTGCTATGCTACGCAACATTTGGGTATATTTGGTGGAAATTGCCTTAAATTTGGTGAAATTTAGGTGGCATAGCATAAATTTCGCCAACTTTAACCAAATCCAGGGTTGGATATGCTAGGTCAGGTTAGGTGAGGTCGTGTAGGGAAGGACATATATAATATCTTAGGCTAATGAACTAGTATGTTTATGAAATAGTGTAAATTTTCCTATTTGGGGTTCGTGCTATATGGCACACTCATATAATGTATGGACAGTGGCGACATAGGCTTGTATGTGAGGATATGGGATGCTCATATTTAGTAAGTTTAGCTAGGTTGAATTTAGTCAAATTTGCGTAGTATAAGTATATTTTTGATAGATTTCGATGAATTTAAGTTTTAACAGGATGAATTTTGATAAGATATAGCAAATTTGTCTAAAATTATCATAGACAATACTGACTTCACCTAACCCCACCTGCCCTAACATAACTAAGGCTAGAACAAATAAGTCTGTTAGATGGTTTGAATAAATACATAAATATGGTGGCCTGATTGGAGAGAATGTAACAAGGAAGGTATTAATAAGACATAAAAACAGTGGACATATGTTAGATGAATAGTTTAGCGCTAATAATGTTGGTATCTTAATGGAAAAAGAATGTGTTATATATTGAGCTCATCGGAAGTCATATGAACCATTTTTATATGTGAAATTCTGACTTTTGGGGAGTTGATTAAACTCAGCATATTATAATTAATGTCCTAAATATACCCAGAAAAATATCATGCAAATTGTGTATTGTTTGTCCTAGTTGGTTGTGTTTGTACATATATAGCACAATTAATATACTTGTGTATTAATTGTGCAGATTATGTATTTTGCATAAGTTGTATGATTATTGCAATTATGTATTGATTATATTTCTATAAATTGTGTATTGTTTTGTGCAAGTTGTATGTATTAATTGTATATGTTTTTGTATGTGTATTTGCGGAAATTGCATAGTTGTGTATTTAATGAATATGTGCTAGTTATGTATTGTTCATATTTTGGTAAGTTGTGTATTGATTATATTTTTGAGCAAGTTGTGTAAATGTCGCAATTGTATTTGTGTAAATCGTGTATTTATGCTAGTTGTGTATTTTCATATTTGGGGTAGTTATGTATTGTATGTATTTGTGCTAGATATGTATTTGTACAAGTTGTGTAATAATTATGAAAGATGTGTAATATTTGTATAAGTTGTGTATTAATTGCGCATGTTGTGTAATTGCATATGGACGAATTGTTTATTTATACCTTTGTGTATTGATTGTCATTGTGCAAGTTGAGTAATTATATAGCAAGTTTTCTTGTATTAATTGTGCATAGAGGTAAAATAATTACACAACTGTGTAATAATTGTCCATGTTTTATAATAATTTTTGTGATAATAGTGCATTTATGCAAGTTGTGTTTTTAATTTGTTGAAGTGGAACTGGTGCAATTGTATTTGTGTGTGAAAATTGTGTATTTTGTGTAAGCTCTGTAATCTGATAAAATAGATCTCCATGGTGTAAGTGTATTTTTTTGGTTTATGAGACAATGTGTGGGTTTTTTGTGAAAATTTTGTTTGTTAAATTGTGTAATTTTAGTGAAAGCGCATTTTTGATTGTCTAAATGCATAAGACTTTTTATATATTTGTGAAAAATACCGTACTTTGTGTAAATGTCATACTCTGAGTGTACATGCAATATTGTGTAAATGGTATATTTTTGTATGCAACTGACATATTTTGTATGAAAATGTCATATTTTTTTATGTGATGGCATATTTTGAGTGTATATAATATATTTTGTGCATAAATGGCATATTTGGTGTGTAAATGCTGTATTTTCTGTGTGTATGGCATAAATTACATCTGATTAATGGGGAAATGGTGGCAAAAAAACTAGGCTATTCTCTATGAATGCATAGGTTTTGAAGTATGTGTAGGTATGCATGATTGTATTTACGAGTGTTGGTTTAGAAACAAGTTAGCTGATTTGCGTAGCAAGACTAGGATTTTTTGAGGTGTAGAAATGATTAGCCTATGAATATAGTTGCTAACATCCAGCTGAGTTGCTAGATGGATGAATTGAGGTGCGACATTTGGATATCTATTTGATGGATGTGAGGACAGTTGACTAGCCTATGAACACAGCCACTAATCCGCTGTACTGCCAGATGTGTGGTAACTACTTGTGGATTATAGTCGAATATCTAGCTATAGGGTTTCATAATTGCTGTTGTGTATAAAACTAGAATAAGAGCTATTTATTAAAACTATTATTGTAAACTAATACTTTAAGTGGGATCCCTTGGTTGTTTTAGGCATAGGGTGGACATGAATGAGATTGGGTGGAAATATATATAATAGCTGCCTCGTATGGGCCAATAGGACCTCTGCAGTTACCTTTATTCTTATGTTCAGCTCACCTGCTATGCTGCCAGATGTACGATTCTGCTTAAATTGCAGTACGACATTTGGGCTTCTGTTATACTTTTGAACTTATCACTGAATAATGATTACAGTTGTGGATGACTAAAATGTATATTCTTAGTCCTCTGATTAGGTTAGGTGGGGATGGTTAGTCTAGTCATTTTTTAATAATAACATTAAATACATATGCCAGTAGAACGCCAAAGGTCGCATTGGTTGTCTGGTGACGTCATACATAGTTGACCAGTAAGGTGCAGTAATACCTTCACACCTATATGCTAATGACCATCAATACCTTATCCCTATACCTGAGTTCGCTTTTCACGATGTCACTAAACAACAACAATAACTGGTCTGTAGAATGTATTTGTTTGTTATATATAATAAGTTAGGTTAGGTTAGGTTAGGATGGTTTGGTCGGGTTTATGAATAACAGAAAATATAAGCAATGAGCGAAAATACGAGCTATTGTAGCTGAATATCAACTCTGATGAAGCACAGAGTATAGGTGAGGTATTAAGCCAGATTAAGAGTTCACACTTATGTGTGAACCTCCTGGGATCCGCATTTAGCGCGCCTCGCGCCGCAGAAGGCCTTATTTTAAAACATGAGAGGTATGCTTTACTGAATGAGTTTTTTTATTTGTTATATGCAACAGCAAGGTGTGGGAGGTATGTTTTTGAGCGAATGTGAGATGTGTATGTGGTTAAGGACAATATTGGTTTACTACTGAACACACATTCAAATCGCCAATGCCCAGGGCTCTGTTTGTCATATAAACGACTGATAGCTGTTTTTTTCATATTATTTTTTGCCCTATGCATAATAAACGATCCTTCAAGAAAGATTGTCAAAGCTCAAATTACATTCTCTAGAACGACGACGACGAAGAAGAAATAGGGGTGACATGATAGAGGTGTGACTGAATGGTCATAGTAAAGGGGAATATTAATAACCTATTATACGTATCAACATGAAACAGAATAGGAATGAATTGGATAAGTTTTATATTTAGGAAAAAGACCTGGGTAAATACAGGCAGCAGGGGACGAACTTGAAAATACACACATAACTTCTTGCAGTGCTGAAGTTATGTTCTTCCCTCACATACATGATCCTCTTTGATAAATGTAATGGGTGATGGTTGGAAGTAAATATGAAATTAAAAATAGACTAGGGATGATGGTATTTTACATTAGGTTTCAAGGTCACTGTTGTATCGCAAAACACACGACTCATAGACCGGCTTTTTAATCCCCTTGTACGTGCCTGTACAGGAACGCTGAGGGGCTAGCTGGTGACGTCATTGACCATTAGCGATGTCTGTGCATGGGTTAGCAGGGTAACGAAAAACACACGACTCAAATCGAAGCCGTTTAATCTTAGCGGGGCAACGAAAAACACACGACTCAAATCGAAGCCGTTTAATCTTACCGGGGCAACGAAAAACACACGACTCAAATCGAAGCCGTTTAATCTTACCGGGGCAACGAAAAACACACGACTCAAATCGAAGCCGTTTAATCTTACCGGGCAACGAAAAACACACGACTCAAATCGAAGCCGTTTAATCTTACCGGGGCAACGAAAAACACACGACTCAAATCGAAGCCGTTTAATCTTACCGGGGCATCGAAAAAAAACACGTCTCAAATCGAAGCCGTTTAATCTTACCGGGGCATCGAAAAAAAACACGACTCAAATCGAAGCCGTGAAATCTTACCGGGGCATCGAAAAAAAACACGACTCAAATCGAAGCCGTCAAATCTTACCGGGGCATCGAAAAAAACACGACTCAAATCGAAGCCGTCGGAAAAAGCAAAACGGCTTCGATCTGAGTCGTTTGCCACTACTGACGGCTCGTCACACCACTTACTCCTGCACCTCATGTATCAAATGGCCCGCTCCACTTCCAAGAATTGTGACATGCTATAATGCCAATTAATCCTACATCTTCTGAAGACGATATCACCGTCTCATCAGCGCCTAAGCCATATGATTAGGTCTTACAGGCAGATCTGAACCGGCGAGGAAGGCTCATATTGGCTCGTTATCAAAAATCACTGTTGACGTTGGTACCCCTGTAGAAAAGTCATATAAATAGAGAACACTCTTTTGAAGAAATATTTGCAATTGTACAACAAGTGTTTAGAGGCAATTCTAAACATTATCTAGTAAGATATATGTTTTCGGATATTTATTGGCAATATACGGTATCTCCGCATTTTGGATATTGGTAAAAGAGTTTCGGAAAAATGTTCTGGGAGAAATGATACTCAAGATTTTATTTTAAATGGAAGTTACGCATTATTTTACATATTATTACCAACGTGATACTTGACTAGATATGTTATACATCCATACAGTCTGGTCGTGATGCCATGGCCTTGAGACTTGGTGGGTTGGGGTCCTCCCCTGATACTCCAAGTGATTAGTAACCATTATATAATACTTGGGCTGCTCGGTAGAGCGACGGCCTCACTTCCTACAGATTGGCGTTCAATCCCCAACCCTCCAAGTGGTTGGGCACCATTCCTTTCCCCGTCCCATCCCAATTCCTTATCCTGACCCCATCTTAGTGCAATATAGTAGTAATGACCTTGGGTTTTTCCCTGAAAGTTCTTTCCCTGCTTCATAATGATATAAAATACTTCTGGAATATATATATTACCTTTCTCTCCTACCAGTCCTTATTGCACAAGATTTCATTGCACAAGATTCTCTGCAACGCGCCCACTCACTTAATGCAACTGTAGTATATAATGCGGTCTTCCAAAAAACGTCTTGACTTCTGGGTTTAATTTAAGAGTAAACCAGTACAATATTCACGAAGAAATTTTCGGATTATATATGTGGTAATATCTAGTTTTAGGCTTTAGGCCAAGAACAACAAACAGGGACTTATTCAGAGCAGGGAAAGTAACAACATTGTGAGTTTGGACACTGTGCATTACGGCACTGCGTTGGTACACTGTCCGTTAGGACACTGGCCATTGGGATACTGTGTGTTGGGGGCCACTGTGCGTTGGGACACTGTGCATTTGGACACTTTGTGTTGGGACACTGTGAGTTGGGACACTGTTGTAACAAGAGAGCAGTACATAGTAGTACAACATTGTTACGAACCCGGATTCAACGTCCGAGCCTGGAGCAGTGACAAACACGCCATCTGTGGGTCAGCTCCTGAAACCCCCGCCAAACGAACGACGACACCTAGTGAGGACAGCGTGTACTGGCCTCGAGGACCAGTTTCCAGTCTGGTTCAGCGCTCAACACCGCCGCTCCTGACCTCTGGTGAGGTGGTGCTCCGAAGACAGCGCCATCTATGGAGTGGATATGTCGGGCGTTTGTATCTGAGCCTGTGGGTGTGGTGTATTAGTGTCCCGGTTATTAATGACGTGTCTGCTTACAGAGCCGACCTGGGACCACTGTGTTGAAGGTGTAGTCAGTCTACCCGAGGCAGCCAGTCTCCATACAGTGAAGTTTGCTGCAGCTGTCGTGACGTCGTCCCCCCGGAAGAACACTGGTGTGTTAAGCCTGCCAGTGGAGTGGCAGTGGAAGGATTTACCCGGGACCGACGGTTGGAGACGATAATCCACTGGGGTATTGAGGACAGGAGGGTGATTGGTGATATCACACGAGACTCCTGTCTAGGGCGTACCCCTTTTATCGTTCGTGGAGTGGCCGTACTAGCCTTGGTGGCTCAGTACCTGCCAGCAGACCTGCTGGACGTGTGGTTGACGGCCTCCACGACGGTGCCCCCAGTGGACCTGTGTTGTGGCTGACCTGTGGCCAGGGTAGACTCGGCGTTCTCAGAGGACACGCCTTGAGGCCACGAAGAAAGCACCGCGGACTCAGCACCTAGCTTCGAGGATCCATAGTCTCCAGCAGAAGACTACAGTGTTGATCCCCTTTGTAAAGTGTTAATACCCCTCCCCCTTGTGTACGTTTTACTTTTATATATTTAAATGGTGATGGTTATATTATATTATATTAAGTTCTTACCTTTCTTTCCCTACTCCCTTTAAGTTACTTGCGTCACGGATCGCATCCCTTGATAGCCTCTACTGGCTTGGGGTCGGATATATATATCTTCCTCTAACGACATCAGAGTAAGAACCCCGTTGCGTCCCGAGAGGGCCGTAACATAATTGGCATCCCCAGCGGGATCCGTCCCCTTGTTAAGTATGTTTGACAGGGGTGGAGAAGTGGCGTAATCCCTGTATATAATTCCCCCTGTGTGATGATTGTGACGTTATACGTCCTGTGCGGTGCTCAGTGAATAAGTGCGATATTGTGCAGTGCGGTGCTCGCTGTGATTAAGCGATTAAGTGCAATATTGACTAGTGCGGTGCTCAGTGATTTAGTGCACTATTGTAGAGCGAAGTGTTCGCTTGGACTCAGTGCAATATTGGGTAGTGTGGTGCCCGAAGTGATTACGTGCAATATTGGCAAGTGCAGTGTTTGGTGCGATAAAGTGCAATATTGGCGTAGAACAGTGCTCAGTGCGTTAAGTGCTAACGTGTAAGCGGTGTGTTAAGTGCTAGTTGAGTGTTCCATCTGTGACAATGGCAGAAAAAGCTACCATCGATGATCTGGACGATGTTCAGGCTTTTCTGAACAGAGTGGACTGTCTTGCCAGATTAAAGTATCTGAGCAAACCAGAGCTTGTACTAGTGAGCGCCTACCTGGAGATCAAGATCCGTGCCAGTGATTCCCGTGTGGAGATCTTGTCCAAGGTTCACCGGCACCTGAAGGCAGAAGAGAAACAGGAAGGCGAGACTCCTAGTACAAGGGAAGGTGAGGAGATAGCTTCCACGGAAAAGGAAGATAAGGGCAGCGACGTTGACAGTGATGCAGGTGAGCTTAATATCAGCTTCCTAACTGTCAAGATGCGCGCCTTGGAAATTAATCGAGAAATTGAATGGAAGAAGTTAGAATTAGAACGAGAGTTAAAAGATAAAGAATTGGCAATGAGGCGTTTAGAATTAGAAAGAGAAGAGAAACGAGAGAGAGAAGAGAGAGAAAGAGAAGAAAGAAGAGAAGAACGAGAAAGGGAGAGAGAAGAACGAGAAAGAGAAGAAAAAGAAAGACAGAGACAACATGAACTAGAAGTATTACGATTAGGCGCTGGACAGAGACAAACTGGAACAAGCAGTTTCGATCCGGTAAGGAATATCAAAATGGTCCCCAAATTCAACGAGAGAGAAGTTTCGAAGTTCTTCGCAGCCTTCGAGAAAGTCGCTGCCTCTTTGGAGTGGCCAAGGGAGAATTGGGCCATCATGATACAGTCAGTCTTGACTGGGAAGGCCCAAATCGCCTACTCTACGTTATCCCTTGACGACTCCGGCGATTACGATATGGTGAAGAAAGTGGTGCTCATGGCGTACCAATTGGTACCTGAGGCATATAGGCAAAAGTTCAGAAACCTGAAGAAGACCTCAGAGCACACTTTCACCGAATTCGCCACCATCAAGGAGCGACTTTTCCAGGAATGGTGTGCCTCTCGGAAGGTGGAGACCAAGGAAGACCTCGAACAGCTGATCCTGCTCGAGGACTTCAAGGATTGTTTGTCTGGAGACCTCAAGACATACTTAGAAGAGCAGCAGGTGGAGACCTTGAGTGCAGCAGCCACCATGGCTGAAGAGTATATCCTGACTCATAGGCCGTCTGCTAAGTACGTCCCGAGGAATTACCAGCGCCGGTTTGACAGACCTCACGACGAAGAAGAAGAAAGACCCGTCACACGAAGCGCTAAGAAGACGCCCCCAAGTAGCCCCCGAAGAACAAGTCCTAGCAGTCCGAAACACCGGAGCCCGAGGAGGAATATGGTGTGCTGGACTTGTGGGCAGAAGGGACACATAGCTGCTAGGTGCCGAAGCAGAAGAGGTGGCAGCGCACGAAGGGAGGTGATGATGATGAGCTGTGTTACACCACCAGTAGGAAACCAGTCTACGACGACGCAGGAAGGACCAAGTTTGTTGGCCCCTCACACTTCAACCGGGTATGTAACGAGTGATCATACTGGTAGATCTGTAGTAGTGCTCAGAGATAGTGGAGCAGTCCAGTCCCTGATCGTGAAGAGCTCGTTACCCGAGGGAGTAAGTGTGGATGGGCGACAAAAGGTTGTCCTAGTTGGGTTTCCAAGGACGCAGTACATCGCCCCCTTAGTGCCAGTACATCTCGACTCGCCTTATTTCAGCGGCACATGTGAGTTGGCAGTAGTCGATACCCTCCCTGTGGCTGGGATCGACGTGGTACTAGCCAACGACTTGGTGACCGATTGGAGCACCAATCATCCCAAGATAGCGGACGAGTCAGTCAGAACAGTACAGTCAGAGGTGTCTACAGGCAATGGTAATGTCCAGGTAAAGACAGACCCGGATGTAACTATGTTTAATTTGTCCTCTCGCCTACAGATTGAGATCGACAGTTATCTAGCAGTGTCTCCTGATTCTTCTCTTGACAAGGAACATGAGGTTACAATGGCAGAAGTACCTGAACTAGAAGAGAGGCCTTGTGTGCAGACACCCACGGATACCAACGAGTCTGGAGCGAAGGCTGAGGTGTGCTTGCGGTATGGCAAGTTGCAGCGTGTTGTGGACCAGCCAGAGATTCCCCAGACGTCAGAGGTATGTGAGGTGTGTTCAAAAGGTCTAGTGCCCTCTTTGGTCCAAGCCAGGCTAGTGGATGGTGCCGGCTATGGACATGACAAGCTCAGGAAACTTGTCCCTCGACTTACCAAATGTTTCCTATCGGTATTTTGTTTTGTTCTCCTATGTGCTCTCTGTGTTCTCAGTAAGGATCAGTGGACGACCCGAAGGATGATGGCTCCCGTGAACATCGAGAAGAGGTCCCAGGGATTGGAGATTTGTACTGCAGGTGTTGCAGTTGAAGAAGGGACCTGGAAGGTAATGGTTGATACAGGAGGTACGACATGTGATAAATTGAGTGACTGTTTCCGACAGGTTGACACCCCTCGCGTGATAGCTGAGCCTCAATGCAGCGTTATGCAGAACGTTGGTCGACCTGACGGTGGCAGAGTGAATGCCATCTGCGACGTACAAGCAGCCCTGTTGGGACTAGGTGTGAACCTAGTAGGGTATGCTGTAAGTATTGACTTACCCACTGTCGCGATCACTCTGAATTATCAGACCCCTGTATTCCAGGTTCCTGTCTCCCTGAAGGACCATCAGACCGGCACCAGAAATGCCGTCTGTGGTCAGCCATCATCGGTGCCACGACATAAGGAAGTGTCGAGTCACCCCAAATCGTGTCGAAACCAATCCTTACTCGAGAGGTGTGAGATGATGTCCCTGCTTGACATCGCAGTGGAGACGTGGAAGATGACGTCAGGCAGATCATTGCCTTCCATTTTCAAGCTCCCTTTGGGCCAGGGTTTCTCAGTAGAAAAGTTCTGTGGACAAGACAGCCTCATCACTCTAGTTCATAGTATAAGTAAGTCCATTTGGAGTTGTGTCGTCGTACTAATTTGGTTTGTGTTTCTTTTTATAGAACCCCAAACCAAATTCTTTTTGGTGGGGAGGTGTTACGAACCCGGATTCAACGTCCGAGCCTGGAGCAGTGACAAACACGCCATCTGTGGGTCAGCTCCTGAAACCCCCGCCAAACGAACGACGACACCTAGTGAGGACAGCGTGTACTGGCCTCGAGGACCAGTTTCCAGTCTGGTTCAGCGCTCAACACCGCCGCTCCTGACCTCTGGTGAGGTGGTGCTCCGAAGACAGCGCCATCTATGGAGTGGATATGTCGGGCGTTTGTATCTGAGCCTGTGGGTGTGGTGTATTAGTGTCCCGGTTATTAATGACGTGTCTGCTTACAGAGCCGACCTGGGACCACTGTGTTGAAGGTGTAGTCAGTCTACCCGAGGCAGCCAGTCTCCATACAGTGAAGTTTGCTGCAGCTGTCGTGACGTCGTCCCCCCGGAAGAACACTGTGGTGTGTTAAGCCTGCCAGTGGAGTGGCAGTGGAAGGATTTACCCGGGACCGACGGTTGGAGACGATAATCCACTGGGGTATTGAGGACAGGAGGGTGATTGGTGATATCACACGAGACTCCTGTCTAGGGCGTACCCCTTTTATCGTTCGTGGAGTGGCCGTACTAGCCTTGGTGGCTCAGTACCTGCCAGCAGACCTGCTGGACGTGTGGTTGACGGCCTCCACGACGGTGCCCCCAGTGGACCTGTGTTGTGGCTGACCTGTGGCCAGGGTAGACTCGGCGTTCTCAGAGGACACGTCTTGAGGCCACGAAGAAAGCACCGCGGACTCAGCACCTAGCTTCGAGGATCCATAGTCTCCAGCAGAAGACTACAGTGTTGATCCCCTTTGTAAAGTGTTAATACCCCTCCCCCTTGTGTACGTTTTACTTTTATATATTTAAATGGTGATGGTTATATTATATTATATTAAGTTCTTACCTTTCTTTCCCTACTCCCTTTAAGTTACTTGCGTCACGGATCGCATCCCTTGATAGCCTCTACTGGCTTGGGGTCGGATATATATATCTTCCTCTAACGACATCAGAGTAAGAACCCCGTTGCGTCCCGAGAGGGCCGTAACAAACATGAACATCATAACAGCATGAACAAGCCACATGGAGGATGAACAACCCACAGGCGTGGCGCCAGCCAGGCGGCGGCAGACAATGGAAAAGTTACACCTCTGTACAAGTTAACCATAGGGACAGGTCAACGCTCACCGAGTCACGAGGAGGTCAGAGTTGATGCCGTCATGATAATCTACAAGGATTAACTCCTCCACATCAAATGCAAACCCTCATGTTCAGCAAGGGAGCAGGGGATCAGGGAAGAGGAACAGAACAGTGGGTGAAGCCCAGTAGGAGGGTGTAAGTGGACTCAGGGAGGGAACATCATCTCCAGGAGAACTGTGTAACACGATACGAGTAAGTACAGCTCTCTAAACTAAAGCACCTCATTCAGTACTCTTCGCCTCTGATCGGGAATATAGTTTGGGAGTGTCTTATTTATTTATTTCAAATAAAGTCATATATTGTCAAGTGTTATTAAATGTGTATTAATGGTTCCTTGTCGTAGTGATATTGGGCCTACCGTCCCCTTTGCCATAGTGACCTAGTGTCCTTAATTATCTAGTACTCCTGCCCCCCGTCCGTCCCTTGTTGAGGTGTTAGTATTGGGTGTGTCCCGCCTTATTCTTGTGTACTCTATAGTTCCCAAGTGGTCAGGATTATTTGAGTGACAGGCCAGGATCCTTGTACCGTTCAATTGTCACCTACATCTGTCCAGGTAGGTTAATATCATCTGTAAGGCCTACGAATCTCACTCCGATCCCCTGTCCGGTAACTCAGGGTGGTGGCAGCGTCACTCGGTAACTCATACGAAGGCAGTGACTACTAATATTTCTATCGTTCTATCTCACTCTCCCTCACTAGTTTCTCACTCTCCCTCGCCCTCACTCGCTCTCGTTCTCCCTTGCTCTTGTTCTCGATCTGTCCCATTCGTCCTCTCTCTCTCTCTCTCTCTCTCTCTCTCTCTCTCTCTCTCTCTCTCTCTCTCTCTCTCTCTCTCTCTCTCTCTCTCTCTCTCTCTCTCTCTCTCTCCCCCCTGTTTACTGGTTTACGTCCTCGTATGACGGCCCGAGTGTTTCAGACACCTTACATGATCGGTAGAGCATCCGTTATTACCATAGAGAGAGAGCGGATATTGCACGGTTGTTTCAGTAATAGTAGCGGGTTGCGCGATCGAGATTTTACACTGTGAGTTGGGACACTGTGAGTTGGGACATTCTCAGCTGGGACACTGTGAGTTGGGACACTGTGTGTTGGGACATTGTGAGTTGGGACACTGTGAGTTCGGACACTGTGAGTTCGGACACTGTGTTGAGACACTGTATGTTGGGACACTGAGCGTTAAGACACTGTGCGTTGGCCCACTGTGCTGGACACTGAGCATTGGGAGACTGTGCATTGGTACACTGTGAGTTGGGACACTGTGCATTGGTAAACTGTGCGTTAGGACACTGTGCATGAGTACACTGTGCGTTGGGACACTGTGCATTGGGACACTGTGTATTGGTACACTGTGAGTTGGGACACTGTAGGACACTGTGCATGAGTACACTGTGCGTTGGGACACTGTGCATTGGGACACTGTGCATTGGTACACTGTGAGTTGGGACACTGTGCATTGGTACACTGTGCGTTGGGACACTGCATGAATACACTGTGCGTTGGGACACAGTGCATTGGGACACTGTGCATTGGGACACTGTGAATTGTGACACTGTGAATTGGTACACTGTGCGTGGGACACTGCACATTGGGAAACTGTGCATTGGGACACTGTACGTTGGTACACTGCGTTGGTACAATGTGCGTTGGGACACTGTGAGTTGGGACACTGTGATTTGGGATACTGAGTTGGGACACTGAGTTGGGACATTGTTGGGACACAGTGTGTTGGGACACTATATGTTGGTATACTGTGCATTGGGGCACTGTGCGTTAGTACACTGTTTGTTGGGACACTGTGTGTTGAGACACTGTGTGTTGGTACACTGTGCATTGAGACACTGAGCATTTGGACAAAATGCGTTGGTACACTGTGAGTTGGGACATTGTGAGTTCGGACACTGAGTATTGGGACACTGTGAGTTGAGACACTGTGTGTTGGGACACTGTGAGTTGGGACACTGTGAGTTGGTACACGGTGCATTGGGACACTGTGTTTTGGGACACTGTGTTGGGACACTGTGAGTTGGGACACTGTGAGTTGGGACACTGTGTGTTGGGACACTGTTTGTTGGGACACTGTGTTGGGACACTGTGATTTTGGACACTGTGATTTGGGACACTGTGAGTTGGGACACTGTTTTGGGACACTGTGAGTTGGAAAACTGTGTTGGGATACTGTGAGTTGGGACACTGTGTTGGGACCTACCTTGAGGTTACCTTGAGGTGCTTCCGGGGCTTAGCGTCCCCGCGGCCCGGTCGTCGACCAGGCCTCCTGGTTGCTGGACTGATCAACCAGGCTGTTAGACGCGGCTGCTCGCAGCCTGATTTATGAGTTACACCTGGTTGATCAGGTATCCTTTGGAGGTGTTTATCCAGTTCTCTCTTGAACACTGTGAGGGGTCGGCCAGTTATGCCCCTTATGTGTAGCGTAAGCGTGTTGAACAGTCTCGGGCCTCTGATGTTGATAGAGTTCTCTCTCAGAGTACCTGTTGCACCTCTGTTTTTCAACGGGGGTATTCTGCACATCCTGCCATGTCTTCTGGTCTCATGTGATGTTATTCCTGTGTTCAGGTTTGGGACCAGCCCCTCAATTATTTTCCACGTGTAAATTATTACGTATCTCTCCCGCCTGCGCTCAAGGGAGTACAGATTTAGGCTCTTCAGTCGGTCCCAGTAATTTAGATGTTTTACTGAGTGGATTCTAGCAGTAAAGGATCTCTGCAAGCTCTCTAGGTCAGCAATTTCTCCAGCTTTGAAAGGGGCTGTCATTGTGCAGCAATACTCCACTCTAGAGAGCACAAGCGTTTTGAAAAGTAACATCATCGGTATAGCATCTCTAGTGTGAAAAGTTCTTGTTATCCAAGCTGTCATTTTTCTTGCAGTTGTGAGTGAGTTGGGACGCTGTGTGTTGGGACACTGTGTGTTGGGGCACTGTGAGTTAGGACACTGTGTTGGGACACTGTGAGTTGGGACACTGTGAGTTGGGACACTATGCAATGGTGCACTGTGCATTGGGACACTGTGTTGGGACACTGTGAGTTGACACAATGTGCATTGGGACACTGTGCATTGGGACATTGTGCGTTGGTACACTGTGAAATGGGACACTGTGTGTAGGGACACTGTGAGTTGGGACACGGTGAGTTGGGACGCTGTGTCTTGGGACACTCTGTGTTGGGACACTGTGAGTTGGGACACTGTGAGTAAGAACACTGTCAGTTGGGACACTGTGAGTTGGGACACTGTGAGTAAGAACACTGTCAGTTGGGACACTGTGAGTTGGGACACTTGTGTGTTGGGACATTTTGAGTTGGGACACTTTGAGTTGGGACATTGTGTTGGGACACTGTTGGGACACTCTGTTTTGGGACCCCGTGAGTTGGGACACTGTGAGGTGGGACACTGTGAGTTAGGACACTGTGTTGGGACATTGTGAGTTGGGACATTTTGAGTTGGGACACATTGAGTAGGGACATTGTGTTGGGACACTGTGTTGGGTCACTGTGAGTTGGGACACTGTGTGTTGGGACACTGTGTGTTGGGACATTGTGAGTTGGGAAACTGTATGTTGGGACCCTGTGAGTTAGGACACTGAGTTGGGACAATTTAAGTTGGGACATTGTGTGTTGGGACATTGTGAGTTGGAACACTGTGAGTTGGGACACTGTGTGTTGGGCCAATATGAGATGGGCCACTGTGAGTTTGGCCACTGTGAGTTGGGACACTGTGTTGGGACACTTTGAGTTAGGACAATTTGAGTTGGGACACTGTGTGTTGGGACCCTGTGAGTTAGGACACTTTGAGTTGGGAGACTGTGTGTTGGGACACTGTGAGTTGGGACACTGAGTTGGGACACTGTGAGTTTGGACACTGTGAGTTGGGACACTGTGCGTTGGGGTACTGTGTTTTGGGCCACTGTGAGTAGGGACACTGTGTGTTGGGGCACTGTGAGTTGGGCCGTTGTGAGTAGGGACACTGTGTGTTGGGACACTTTGAGTTGGGACACTGTGTGTTGGGACACTGTGTGTTGGGACCCTGTGCGTAAGGACTCTGTGAGTTGGGACACTGTAAGTTGGGACATTGTCTGTTGGGACACAGTGTGTTAAGACTCTATGTGTTGTTATACTGTGCATTGGGACACTGTGGGTTATTACACTGTGTGTTGGGACACTGTGTGTTGGTACATTGTGCATTGAGACACTGAGCATTGGGACACCATGCGTTGGTACACTGTGTGTTGCGACATTGTGAGTTGGAAAACTGGGTATTGGGACACTGTGTGTTGGGATACTGTGAGTTGGAACACTGTGTGTTGGGACACTGTGAGTTGGTACACTGTGCAATGGGACACTGTGCTTTGGGACACTGTGTGTTGGGACGCTATGAGTTGGGACAGTGTGAGTTGGGACACTGTGAATTGGGACACTGTGCTTTGGGACACTGCTTAATGGGACACTGTGTTGGGACACTGTGATTTGGGACACTGTGATTTGGGACACTGTGAGTTGGGACACTGTTTTGGGACACTGTGAAATTGGAAACTGTGTTGGGAAACTGTGAGTTGGGACACTGAGTTGCGACACTATGCATTGGGACACTGTGCATTGGGACACTGTGCGTTGGTACACTGTGCATTGGGACACTGTAGGGACACTGTGAGTTGGGACACTGTGCATTGGGACACTGTGAATTGGGACACTGTGCGTTGGTACACTGTGCATTGGAACACTGTAGAGAAACTGTGAGTTGGGACGCTGTGTGTTGGGACACTCTGTGTTGGGACACTGTGAGTTGGGACACTGTGAGTTAGGACACTGTCAGTTGGGACATTGTGTTGGGACACTGTGTTGGGACACTGTCTTGGGACACTGTGAGTTGGGACACTGTGTGTTGGGACCCTGTGAGTTGGGACATTTTGAGTTGGGACACATTGAGTTAGGACATTGTGTTGGGACACTGTGTTGGGACACTGCTAGTTGGGACACTGTGAGTAAGAACACTGTGAGTTGGGACACTGTGTGTTGGGACCTTTTGAGTTGGGACACTTTGAGTTGGGACATTGTGTTGGGACACTGTGTTGGGACACTCTGTTTTGGGACACCATGAGTTGGGACACTGTGTTGGGACACTCGTTTTTGGGACACCGTGAGTTGGGACACTGTGAGTTGGGACACTGTGTTGGGACACTGTGAGTTGGGACATTTTGAGTTGGGACACATTGAGTAGGGACACTGTGTGTTGGGACACTGTGTGTTGGGACATTGTGAGTTGGGAAACTGTGTTTTGGGACCCTGTGAGTTGGGACTCTGAGTTGGGACACTGAGTTGGGACTCTGTTTGTTGGGACCCTGTGAGTTAGGACACTGTGAGTTGGGACACTGTGAGTTGGGAAATTTTGTGTTGGGACATTGTGAGTTGGAACACTGTGATTTGGGACACTGTGTGTTGGGTTACTATGAGATGGGCCACTGTGAGTTGGGCCACTTTGAGTTGGGACACTTTGAGTTGGGACACTGTGAGTTGGGACACTGTGTGTTGGGACACTTTGAGTTGGGACAATTTGAGTCGTGACACTGTGTTGGGACTCTGTGAGTTAGGACACTGTGAGTTGGGACACTGTGTTTGGACACTGTGAGTTGGGACACTGAGTTGGGACACTGTGAGTTTGGACACTGTGAGTTGGGACACTGTGCGTTGGGGCACTGTGTTTTGGGCCACTGTGAGTAGGGACACTGTGTGTTGGGGCACTGTGAGTTGGGCCACTGTGAGTAGGGACACTGTGTGTTGGGACACTTTGAGTTGGGACACTGTGTGTTGGGACACTGTGTATTGGGACCCTGTGAGTTAGGACACTGTGGGTTGGGACACTCTGAGTTGGGACATTGTCTGTTGGGACACAGTGTGTTAGGACACTCTGTGTTGGTATACTGTGCATTGGGACACTGTGGGTTATTACACTGTGTGTTGGGAAACTTTGTGTTGGTACATTGTGCATTGAGACACTGAGCATTGGGACACCATGCGTTGGTACACTGTGTGTTGCGACATTGTGAGTTGGAACACTGTGTGTTGGGACACTGTGAGTTGGTACACTGTGCAATGGGACACTGTGCTTTGGGACACTGTGTGTTGCGACACTATGAGTTGGGACAGTGTGAGTTGGGACACTGTGAATTGGGACACTGTGCGTTGGGACACTGTTTGATGGGACACTGTGTTGGGACACTGTGATTTGGGACACTGTGATTTGGGACACTGTGAGTTGGGACACTTTTTTGGGACACTGTGAGTTTGGAAACTGTGTTGGGAAACTGTGAGTTGCGACACTGTGCATTGGGACACTGTGCGTTGGTACACTGTGCATTGAGACACTGTAGGGACACTGTGAGTTAGGACACTGTGAGTTGGGACACTGTGAATTGGGGCACTGTGCATTGGGACACTGTACGTTGGTACACTGTGCATTGGGACACTGTAGGGAAACTGTGAGTTGGGACAATGTGAGTTGGGACACTGTTTTGGGACACTGTGAGTTTGGAAACTGTGTTGGGAAACTGTGAGTTGCGACACTGTGCATTGGGACACTGTGCGTTGGTACACTGTGCATTGGGACACTGTAGGGACACTGTGAGTTGGGACACTGTGAATTGGGGCACTGTGCATTGGGACACAGTACGTTGGTACACTGTGCATTGGGACACTGTAGGGAAAATGTGAGTTGGGACGCTGTGTGTTGGGACACTCTGTGTTGGGACACTGTGAGTTATTACACTGTCAGTTGGGATATTGTGTTGGGACACTCTGTTTTGGGACACCGTGAGTTGGGACACTGAGTTGGGAGACTTTGAGTTGGGACACATTGAGTTGGGACATTGGGTTGGGACACTGTGTTGGGTCACTGTGAGCTAGACATTGTGAGTTGGGACACATTGAGTTGGGACATTTTGAGTTGGGACACATTGAGTAGGGACACTGTGTGTTGGGACACTGTGTGTTGGGACATTGTGAGTTGGGAAACTGTGTTTTGGGACCCTGTGAGTTGGGACTCTGAGTTGGGACACTGAGTTGGGACTCTGTTTGTTGGGACCCTGTGAGTTAGGACACTGTGAGTTGGGACACTGTGAGTTGGGAAATTTTGTGTTGGGACATTGTGAGTTGGAACACTGTGATTTGGGACACTGTGTGTTGGGTTACTATGAGATGGGCCACTGTGAGTTGGGCCACTTTGAGTTGGGACACTTTGAGTTGGGACACTGTGAGTTGGGACACTGTGTGTTGGGACACTTTGAGTTGGGACAATTTGAGTCGTGACACTGTGTTGGGACTCTGTGAGTTAGGACACTGTGAGTTGGGACACTGTGTTTGGACACTGTGAGTTGGGACACTGAGTTGGGACACTGTGAGTTTGGACACTGTGAGTTGGGACACTGTGCGTTGGGGCACTGTGTTTTGGGCCACTGTGAGTAGGGACACTGTGTGTTGGGGCACTGTGAGTTGGGCCACTGTGAGTAGGGACACTGTGTGTTGGGACACTTTGAGTTGGGACACTGTGTGTTGGGACACTGTGTATTGGGACCCTGTGAGTTAGGACACTGTGGGTTGGGACACTCTGAGTTGGGACATTGTCTGTTGGGACACAGTGTGTTAGGACACTCTGTGTTGGTATACTGTGCATTGGGACACTGTGGGTTATTACACTGTGTGTTGGGAAACTTTGTGTTGGTACATTGTGCATTGAGACACTGAGCATTGGGACACCATGCGTTGGTACACTGTGTGTTGCGACATTGTGAGTTGGAACACTGTGTGTTGGGACACTGTGAGTTGGTACACTGTGCAATGGGACACTGTGCTTTGGGACACTGTGTGTTGCGACACTATGAGTTGGGACAGTGTGAGTTGGGACACTGTGAATTGGGACACTGTGCGTTGGGACACTGTTTGATGGGACACTGTGTTGGGACACTGTGATTTGGGACACTGTGATTTGGGACACTGTGAGTTGGGACACTTTTTTGGGACACTGTGAGTTTGGAAACTGTGTTGGGAAACTGTGAGTTGCGACACTGTGCATTGGGACACTGTGCGTTGGTACACTGTGCATTGAGACACTGTAGGGACACTGTGAGTTAGGACACTGTGAGTTGGGACACTGTGAATTGGGGCACTGTGCATTGGGACACTGTACGTTGGTACACTGTGCATTGGGACACTGTAGGGAAACTGTGAGTTGGGACAATGTGAGTTGGGACACTGTTTTGGGACACTGTGAGTTTGGAAACTGTGTTGGGAAACTGTGAGTTGCGACACTGTGCATTGGGACACTGTGCGTTGGTACACTGTGCATTGGGACACTGTAGGGACACTGTGAGTTGGGACACTGTGAATTGGGGCACTGTGCATTGGGACACAGTACGTTGGTACACTGTGCATTGGGACACTGTAGGGAAAATGTGAGTTGGGACGCTGTGTGTTGGGACACTCTGTGTTGGGACACTGTGAGTTATTACACTGTCAGTTGGGATATTGTGTTGGGACACTCTGTTTTGGGACACCGTGAGTTGGGACACTGAGTTGGGAGACTTTGAGTTGGGACACATTGAGTTGGGACATTGGGTTGGGACACTGTGTTGGGTCACTGTGAGCTAGACATTGTGAGTTGGGACACATTGAGTTGGGACATTGTGTTGGGACACCGTGTTGGGTCACTGTGAGTTAGGACATTGTGAGTTGGGACACTGTGAGTTTGGACACTGTGAGTTGGGACACTGTGCGCTGGGGAACTGTGTTTTGGGCCACTGTGAGTAGGGACACTGTGTGTTGGGGCACTGTGAGTTGGGCCACTGTGAGTAGGGACACTGTGTGTTGGGACACTTTGAGTTGGGACACTGTGTGTGGGGACACTGTGTGTTGGGACCCTGTGAGTTAGGACACTGTGGGTTGGGACACTCTGAGTTGGGACATTGTCTGTTGGGACACTGTGTGTTAGGACACTGTGAGTTGGGTCACTGTGAGTTAGACAATGTGAGTTGGGACACATTGAGTTGGGACATTGTGTTGGGACACTGTGTTGGGTCACTGTGAGTTAGGACATTGTGAGTTGGGACACTGTGTGTTGGGACACTGTGTGTTGGGACATTGTGAGTTGGGAAACTGTGATTTGGGATACTGTGTGTTGGGACCCTGTGAGTTAGGACACTGAGTTGGGGCACTGAATTGGGACACTGTGTGTTGGGACCCTGTGAGTTAGGACACTGTGAGTTGGGACACTGTGAGTTGGGACACTGTGTGTTGGGACACTCTGAGTTGGGACACTCTGAGTTGGGACACTGAGTTGGGACACTGTGAGTAGGGCCACTGTGAGTTGGGCCACTGTGAGTTGGGCCACTGTGAGTTGGGCCACTGTGAGTTGGGCCACCGTGAGATGGGCCACTGTGAGTTGGGACACTGAGTTGGGACACTGTGAGTTGGGCCACCGTGAGTTGGGCCACCGTGAGTTGGGCCACCGTGAGTTGGGACACTGTGAGTTGGGACACTGTGAGTTGGGACACTGTGAGTTGGGACTCTGTGTGTTGGGACACAGGAAACAAGAGAACAGATAATAAGAACCCTGAGAGTATGAACACACAGAGTAAAATTTCTAAGAGGGAAAAGACTACGAGATCTAGCACTGGGAGCTGGAGCATAGCGAGGAATGTTACAGAGAGAGTAAGAGTACTCTTCCAGCAACGAAAGTAAGAGCTCAGTGTGTAAGTCAGTTGAGGACAAAAAATATGTACATTCCTCCCTGTGACGAGCGCCGCGCGAGGAGAGATATGACTAAACAACGGGAATGCATCAATATCACAGAGGAAATGTAAACATTGTGGTGGGATTACTGAGTTTCATTATATACACAGCGAATAAGTTCGAAGATATGAAGGAAAAAGTTATCATTGGTCAGGCGATGGTGAAAAGACGGGTGGAATGAAAGGCTATAAGCTCCAGCATTTATTATGGCACACGTTTTTGGTTAAAGTAAAGGATATAGTGTTGGGGAAAAGTGTTTAATGTTGGGAGCGACAGGGGTAAACTTGTGTTTGTGTGTGTGTGTGTGTGTGTGTGTGTGTGTGTGTGTGTGTGTGTGTGTGTGTGATATGGGGAGGGAATGTGAAGAAAGTGGGAAAGGGGCAGCGAGCAATAGAGGGGGAGGGGTTGTAGAGAGGAGAGGGAATGGGAACGAGGATATGGGAATAGGGGAAGGGTGTGTGTAGAAGAGATTCGAGTGAGGAGTGGGATAGATGATGAACTGTGGGGAGGGAGAGAGGGGTGTAGAAAGGAAGACAAAGGTTCGTTGAGTGGGAAATGGGTTGAGTGAGAGATGGGTTGAGTGAGGGATGGGTTGAGTGAGAAATGGGGTGAGTGGGAGATGGTTTATGTAGGAGATGTGTTGAGAGGGAGAGAGGGAATTCCCTAGCACAACTAGGTATCACATCTATTTATCTATATATCTATATAAATAAAAATGGAAATGTTCGTTTGTGCATAACCGCTAATCTCTGAAAGTTCTTCACCGATGCAGGCAACGAGTCACAATAACGTGGCTAAAGTATGTTGACCAGACCACACACTAGAAGGTGAAGGGACGACGACGTTTCGGTCCGTCCTGGACCATTCTCAAGTCGATTGTGATGAGGAAGTAGAAACAGGCAATAAATAGGCCAGAGAGAGCTAAGGAGCAAAATAAGGTGTAGTAGAAGGGATAGTAATAATAAGAGCTGCACAGGGCCTATTGGCTCATACGAGGCAGCTCCTATTATAACCACCGAATGAGAAGGAGATAGGAATAAGAAGAAGATAGCAAGGGAGCGTAGGAGAAGACAATGAACAGAAAAAGGGAGAAGAGAAAAAGAAAAGGAAAGAGAAAGAAAGATAAATGGAATGGGTAGACTTATGTTAGGTCACGTTTGTTAGAAAGATTAGAGCATTTGAGTATATACTGTGAAAGGGAAGAGTCCACAGCAACAAAGCCAGGACTCAAGTTCATGTTTAGTACATTGTGTATAAGAGCCGATTCAACAAGACGGCGTTTGTGCAGAGTAGAGGCAGGAAAGATTGTTTTGGAGGAAGACCAATCAATGGGATGATTAGAATCCCTCACATGGCAGAAGAGAGCATTGGTAGTGTCTGCAGACTTAACACTTCTCTTGTATTCTTTAAGTCTGTCATTCAGTGTACGGCCAGTTTTGCTAAAGTATTGGAGAGGACAAGACGAACAGGAAATAGAGTAGACACCAGCAGCATTAGAAGAAGAAGGAGCAGTGTGAACTAGATTGCTACGAAGTGTATTAGTTTGTCGAAAGGCGAGTTTAATATCAAGAGGACGAAAGGTATTGGTAAAAGTTTTGAGTTCAGATATGAAGGGAAGACATAGTTCCGTGCTACTAGTGTTGGAAGCAGGTTTAGGATGGAAAAAATTTCGTTTAGCTTGAGAGTAGGCACAGTTGATGAAATGCAAAGGGTAACCAAGGCGAGAGAATGATTTGTAGATAAAAGCAATTTCAGAATCAAGAAACTGAGGGTCGCTGATGCGTAGAGCGCGGAGGAAGAGAGAGACGAGGACACTTTTCTTAACAGAAGGAGGATGGTAAGAAAAGAAGTGAATGTACATGCCACTGTGCATGGGTTTACGGTAGATAGAGAAAGAGAACCCAGACACAGAGCTGTGGACATGAACGTCAAGAAAAGGAAGGAGTACTTCTTCGCCGATTGCCTTGAAATTTTTATGCAACGTTCCATTTCCATCCGAGCGGGTTTTTATATACATACTATATAGATATCACGTATGTGATGGGAAAAAACATGCTTTAAAAAAAACTGTTTTTCATGCGAGGGAAATCTTCGAAACCTCTTTACCGATTGCTTTGAAATTTTGACACATCGTTGCATTCGAATAGGCACGTGTTTTTATATACCTACTATATGCATGCCTCACCTGTGACAGGAAAAAACATGCATTTTTAGAAAAACAGCACTTTCTGTTGGACGTAAGACCATCACACGCTGTAATCTATGAAAGTTCTTCACTGATTTCTTTGAAATTTTTAATCAACGTTGAATTTCAATAGGCACGGTTTTTATATACCTACTATATAGATGGCACACCCGTGACAGGTAAAAACATTTTTTTAAACAGTGTCACCTGGTGCATATAATAGCAACACATGCCATACTAAATATTTTACGATTCCATTTCAATGTTTCCATTTGAATTTATAAATTGAATTTTCATAGATTTCGATATATTTTCATTTTGATTTAATTATTTTGTTTAACATTGCATTGGAATTGAGCTGTCTTTTTACCATACAGTTCAATTCGTGAGTACAAGTGTAAATGTCACACCTGTGAAAGGTAAAAACAAGCTTTTTGAAAAACAGCACCATCTGTTGCACATAAGAGCAGCACACGCAATACTATATATGTTAGGATTCCATTTCAATGTTTCCGATTTCTTTGACAAATTGAGTTTTAATAGATGTCGATTTATTTTCATTTTGATTTAATTATTTTGTGTGACATTGCATAGGAATTGAGCTGTCTTTTTACCATACCGTTCATTTTTTGAGTATATATATATTTTTTTTATTGTTTTCCTTTCGATGTTAACTGTTTTCCTTATATTTCAGTGAAGGGAACATCAGATCATTTGATGTTCGCAATTTTCTGATGGGAACATTAGATCATTTGGGAATGTATTGGACAAGGGAGTGGGGAATGATGGGGAGGACGAGGGGACGTGACTGGGGGATGGTGGGGACGAGGGGACAGGGGAATAGAGAATGGTGGGGAAAACAAGGGGAAAGGGGAGTAGGGGATAGGGGGAGGGGGAATGGTAGGGAGGACGAGGGGACGGTGAAGTAGGAAATGGTTAGGATGACGAGAGGACGCTGGAGTGGGGGATGGTGGGGAGGACAAAGGGACGGGGGAAGAGGGCGAAAGGTGGGTAGGACGAGGGGACAGGGGAGTGGGGAATAGTTGGGAGGATGAGGGGATGGGGAAGTGAAGAATGATTGGGTAGGACGAGGGGATGGGGAGGAGAGGGGAATGGTAGGCAGGACTGGGAGACAGGGGATGGTTGCTGTGGCTCAGTAACGTACATGCGTTGTTGAGCTACAGCAACGTGTGGCCGGGTACTGCTAGTATTTTAATAAAAAGGTAATTATGTTCTATTTTATGAATCAAAGACATAAAGGAGTTTTTTCTAGATTTAAAAAAAGGTGAGGTGAAGGTTGTTTGGGTGTGGTGGTGGGTAATTGGGTGTGTTGGTGGGTAATTGGGTGTGGTGGTGGGTAATTGGGTGTGGTGGTGGGTAATTGGGTGTGGTGGTGGGTAATTGGGTGTGGTGGTTGGGTGTGGTGTATAATCTCGAGCATACATTTATCCCGAGAGACTAAGGACCCCAAACATATCAGAACAAGGCAGTAACAATGTGAGTCTTTTAGCTATTTAACACATAATTTCATCTTCCTGACGAATCGCCGCACTAGTTGTGGTGTGGTCAAGTTGGGTCCTGGCCAGTGTGGTCATGGTGGGACCTGGCCAGTGTGGCCAAGGTGGGACCTGGCCAATGTGGTCAAGGTGGGACCTGGCCAATGTGGTCAAGGTGGGACCTGGCCAATGTGGTCAAGGTGGGACCTGGCCAATGTGGTCAAGGTGGGACCTGGCCAATGTGGTCACGGTGAGACCTGGCCAGTGTGGTTAAGGTAGACCTGGCCAGTGTGGCGGGGCAAGCATTAACCCCCAGCTTGCCTTCCTTCTCTTTGTGCCGGGCCGAGACCTGTAGCGAAGCTTCTTATTTATGATGATACTGACATCTTCATATTTTGCAAAATTTTCTTATTAAGTAGTTGGTGGTTTTCTTAGGTGGTTGTAGTGACCTGCCAGCGCTGTGTTGCGGATACACACGGGTTCCATGATGATAGTGGCGACGAGGCAAAGGGATATACAGTATCCAGAGCGTAATGGGCAACTAACCAGAGCGTAATGGGCAAGTACCCAGAGCGTAATGGGCAAGTACCCAGAGCGTAATGGGCACGTAACCAGAGGGTAATGGGCACGTAACTAGAGCGTAATGGGCAAGTAACCAGAGCGTAATGGGCTGTCGGAAAATCCGACACCATTTAATAATAATATCATACAGACAGATAAGAGCTGTGTTGTATAAACAAGTTACCCATAGAAAACGTAACTTGTAGTGGAATTACCGTCTATAGAAAACGGGATATCATCACCACATACTATTATAATTCACCAGCTATTCTGCTGGGAATTATTCTTAAATACATTAGTCTTTGGACTTTACCATCATAAAACATCTTATATAAATTAACTTAATTATCAATATTAAAGTAGAGTAAATGTGACCCTTCTATCACTTTCTGAAATCTGGACAATGTAAGCCAGGCATCAGTGGAGGAAGGAGGGCAGCCATCATTGTTTATACGAGACCAGAGGCTCACACGGGAGCAAATTCGGCTCCTGTTAATTTTACTTGGACGTAGTGTTATGGAAACCAAAGGTGTACCATTATCAACACGCTGTCTACAAATTCAAGTTAAGTGTTCTTTCCGAAACCCATTATCTATCATTAGTGGCCATTAATGTCATTGGGTAGGGTTAGCCGGTTAGAACGCGAAATCGCCTCATACTAAAGGTCAAGACGAGGAAGCAAGATTTGTGCACCAGTTACTGGGTGATATGGAAGCTACCTCAAAGAGGATAATTTGGTGTCTTCACCCTAGTTATACCTGGTGGACTAACCTGCTGTACTATAAGATAAGGAACCTTTTCAATGTATGTAGTTAATACTGTAGTTTGATTGGCTGCATATATATAAACTAATAAACCCCCCCTAATGTGTAGAGGATCGATTTGTGAGATTATGAGATTATTGCAGAAATACAGTCCACTTAACATTATACAAATTGCTATCGAAGTATATAAATTAACATAAATATAAATTCATATAAATTAAATAAATATAAATCTCACAGGTCGGTTCCCACATTATTTTGGTCATCTTCGAACCGGATGACGGATTATTTGATCCTTTGAACCCACATTTGGTCATCTTAGTACCGGATGAACCAGTTAACCAGTGGATTCATTAAATAAACTAGTGCAGTGTGATTTAAACAAAGGCCAGCCAGTCAAAGACAGCGGCGAAGCCTCGTGGGAGCTCAGGAGCCTCCCTCAACTGAGTTCAGCCTCATCAGCGGTTTCATGCACACCCACAGAGATTTGGTGGCGTGTTATTCTGTGAAATGACAGCGCTAATATAGAAGCCAGCCAAATTAGTGGCTGTGTCCTCGCAAGATTGTTCACGGATTTCGTGGTGTTACATTTCGCGAGAGATTATCCACGAATTTTGTGGACTTTATTTCGCGAGATCACTAATAATATTTAATACTTCTAGATAATATTAGAAGTTTCATAGAGGCTTATTAAGAGGCTATTATCAATAATTGTGTATATTATTTCTCCAAAATAGAGAATTATTTAATATATATTGCACTAGTGATCACAGTATAATATTTACTAATTGCCAACCCACAACAGGGTAGGATATGACTAGTTGAACTATTATCGTTCATCCTAGTCCCATTATTACCATAGTCAGTTGTACTATATTGATCAACCTAACACCATTAATGAATGGTCCAGACCCTATTTTGGGTGTAATTTTTATCAACTCGAGTTGAGTTGTATATATAATAATTTACTTATGATCATTACACCTTTGAGTGATTAATTAGTGTCTCTACCATCCTAGGGTGATATAGAAGAGCTAACCTAAAGGTACTTCCAGTGACACTGGTTTATCACTCAAATCATTAGTGTGTATGATTGTATATATATAATGTGTATTAATTTTAAGTGCTAACCTCTAGTAGAGGTAGGATTATTGCCTAGTGAGTTCAGAATTTAACCCTAGGCTACCATTAGTACTTGCTCACAATTTATGAGCCAGTGGTGCCCAATTAACAAGTCACCATGACTAATCCACAGAAAGCAAAGCGTGCTTTAATATCAAGCAAACGCCAACTAACAAGAGATCTCAACCAATATGAACAGTTGTTATATGAGCCTGTAATTAATTATCGTCGGTTGAAAATACCACTGTTACAGATTCAAACCCAATTGCATATATTGAAAGCAAATAGGAAATCTTACCAAAATCAAGTCCACGATGACGTAGTAGTTGAAGATGTGGAACCATTCCTGTCTGACCTTGCACAATATGAAGAAGAAACTCAAGGCAGGTTGGAACATTTACACAGGATAATTGAATCAGAACAATTAGCAAGTACATCAAATAAAGTAGATAATGTTATGGATGATCTGGATCTTTTTGAGAATAAATGTAAAGCCAGATTAGATCCTTTAATCAACAAGGATAAAGCTTCACCCACTACAGCTTCACCCAATAATATACCACCAGAAATTAAGCAGTTTTCAGACAATTTATCCACAGTCTCTGTGGTTTCTGAAAACCCAATACCTGAAGCTACTAAGTTAACATGCCTCCAAACTAGAGGTGAAGCTGAACCAGTAGTAGAAAATGTAAATGAAAATAGCGACAGCACTAATTTCCCAGTCCAGCCTCCTAGGAATAATGCTGGCAATGAGAAAACTGTCATACATCTAGTACTACAATTGCTGGATTTACCTCAACCTGATCAGACTGCTGACTCATTACAATCCTTCAGCATGGAGTTTGAGTCACTACTAAGAACATTCAGACTTAAGGTTGATATAACTACTAGTGAATGGATGACCAAAGTAGTCCTTCAACGAAAATTGTCCAGCGATATACTAGATGAATTATATGCACATCAACATAACACCATCCTGACAGTACAGGACATCACTGAAGGTTTACATTCCATCATAAACAAACGACGAGCAAATGAGGAAGTTAAAGCCTCTTGCAAGCCTTCAGAAATAGAAAATAAGAGTCAATTAAAGGGTAAAACAACTACCCCAAATAAACATCAGTCAATTACTCAAACATCAATTTGCAGAAAATCTGACAATGCAGCAGCAACCTCCAAGCCTACTGTTACTAGTTCACCCAAACCGGTAACTTCCAAACGTGCAGTAGGCTGGGGGACATGTATGTTCTGCAAAAAGAAACATTCAACATACCGTTGTGCTAATTATCCAACCAGAGACACTCGTATTGAGCGACTCCAGGAATTAGGGAGATGTTCGAGGTGTCTCAAGTCACACAACATAGACTATTGTGATACCCAATTCAACACCTGTAACAGGTGTAGAAGAGGTAGGCACCATGCAGCACTGTGCAAATATACGAAATTAACGTATTCAAGACCCAAGGTGGAAGATAGCATTCCCACCACAGTACAGTACTGCAAGGTGCAACAAACAAAGAGTCTCCAATCGGCAAAGTCTAAAGGTAATACGACTTTGCCTACTGCCCAAATTACCATCCTGAATAAGAGGGCCATGGGCCATACCCGTGGGTTGTTTGACCAAGGATCCCAGAGAACATATATCACTAAAAGGTTGGCAGATGAATTACAATTAAGGCCTGTAGCCCAGATGTCATTCAACATCTCAGGGTTCGTAACAGATGCAGGACCTCAAGTCTACCAGGTGGTACAACCATCAGTACGTTTAGGCAGGTACGTCTGTCGAGTACAAGCCATTGTGGTGGACAAAATACCAGTAGACCTACAAGTTCAAGGTCTGAGAGCAACAGCCAAATTCCTGAGAAATAGAGGAATAAAATTGGCAGATAATATTAAGTCTGATCACCTCACTGACTTCGGTCTCCTTGTAGGGACAGACTATTGTCATCGATTCATCGGTAGCCCTACTAAATATCAGGGTATAACCATGTTAAACTCTGCAGGAGGTAAATTACTCTCAGGCCCAGTATCAAGCCTGAGGAGACCTATGCCTGCAGATAAACAATACCAATAGAAACTAAATTTGTCAGCTGATTATATTTCTCCAGTAGCATTATACTAAGGAGATTACAGCTGACTATAGTAACAGAGGTTGATGTTAGTATCATCATTTAAAGCTGAAGAGGAGTTCATGAGGCCTCAGTGGCAAATCAGTGAACAGTAGCCTAAAACAGCTACAAGTCACTGCGACCAATGTCACTGATCCCACTGCAGTCTCAGAACCATACTTTACTTTAATGATGAGCTATTCAATCTTCTGAATCAATTAACTAAATTAAACCCTAATAAATCTGATGACTGATTTGATACATTTATTATTTAATCAAGATGTATTCCATGGGCCTCAGTGTTTACATATCAGTGACCAGTTACCTGAACAAACTTCAAGTTATATCTAATGTCACTGATCTCACTGCAGTCCCTGAATCATACTTGACTGTAGTACTTGATCACATCCAGTCTTCTGGGTTAAATAATATGTAATAAGGCTTGAATATTAGCCTTTCAAGAGTTAACAGGGAAATGAAATCGCATTAGACTTCTAACCCCTGCAACTCTAGTACGGGACATCCGTCCTGTACGAACAGACACACAAATGTGCGATTACTAACTACTAACATAAAATTAATCTAATAATCCGAAGGAGGAGTATCGGTGTTCGTCTGTTCTAAATAGGACTTCGACCCGTGAGCAGCCCCCTGGGGAATTATGTCGGAAAATCCGACACCATTTAATAATAATATCATACAGACAGATAAGAGCTGTGTTGTATAAACAAGTTACCCATAGAAAACGTAACTTGTAGTGGAATTACCGTCTATAGAAAACGGGATATCATCACCACATACTATTATAATTCACCAGCTATTCTGCTGGGAATTATTCTTAAATACATTAGTCTTTGGACTTTACCATCATAAAACATCTTATATAAATTAACTTAATTATCAATATTAAAGTAGAGTAAATGTGACCCTTCTATCACTTTCTGAAATCTGGACAATGTAAGCCAGGCGTCAGTGGAGGAAGGAGGGCAGCCATCATTGTTTATACGAGACCAGAGGCTCACACGGGAGCAAATTCGGCTCCTGTTAATTTTACTTGGACGTAGTGTTATGGAAACCAAAGGTGTACCATTATCAACACGCTGTCTACAAATTCAAGTTAAGTGTTCTTTCCGAAACCCATTATCTATCATTAGTGGCCATTAACACTTTCGCGCTCTCGGCGCTCAAGAAAAAAAATACCCCAGATGCTTTCGGCACTTCGCGCACCTATGCGGTAAGACCGAAAAAGTGTACACTCTTTTGACTGTCCTGACAATAATTGAAGGCGCACGTATTTAAATTTGGTATCACTGTGTTCGCAATGAAATTGTCTATAAGAGCATACCTATAAAATGCCGCCCAAGCATAAGGAGTATCAACACCAAATAAAAAACTATGCAGATCACTCGCTGAGAGCGCCAAACAGCAACAAAATGTTTCCACTCTCTTAATGGTTGCGAAGCCTACAGTTGTCCTACATCGCTAATTTTGGTATCATTGGAATCGCAATAAAATTCTCTACACGGACATATGCATATGAATGTTTAATATAGGTAATTCCCCACCCGCAAGAGTGTGTGAAGTGGAGAGTAGTTAGCCGCGAGCGCACTGGCGAAAACACAATCATGCTTGGAAAGTTTATACATTTATACGTTTCCTGACCCTACTTTTCTATGTACGTATTTCTTTTTTTATACCAATGTGTTCGCAATAAAATTTTCTATAAGATGAACTGTATAACATTTGTACAAAGCATGTGTAAGAGAAGCGCCAAATATAGAACCACGTCGCTCAGTATGCGTTCGCGGCAGAAAGGAACGCATTGTTTTCGTTCGTTTGATGTTTGTCATGTTTATACTTGTTGAAACATTTTATAATTTGTATGACAGTGATTGCAGTAAAATTCCCTACACAGACATATACATAAAACATACAAATATTTCCCACGTGTTGGATATATCAACGGCTAAAGAGAACCCACTGCCACACGCTCGCCACACCCCCAAACATACTTTGTGTATTTTTTTTTTACTCATAGAAGTTTATGTGATATAATATTCATTCTGGTACCAAAAAATTCGCAAAAAATTCTCTACAAAACAAAAGTATCCCCATCCATTTCGGTTAAAAAATGGAATTTATAGAAATATTTTTTCGATTGACGAGAAAAGTAGGCAGTTATGCGGAATCGTAAGAAAAACCAGTGACGAGTTATCTCTAATCGAAAGCGCGAAAGTGTTAATGTCATTGGGTAGGGTTAGCCGGTTAGAACGCGAAATCGCCTCATACTAAAGGTCAAGACGAGGAAGCAAGATTTGTGCACCAGTTACTGGGTGATATGGAAGCTACCTCAAAGAGGATAATTTGGTGTCTACACCCTAGTTATACCTGGTGGACTAACCTGCTGTACTATAAGATAAGGAACCTTTTCAATGTATGTAGTTAATACTGTAGTTTGATTGGCTGCATATATATAAACTAATAAACCCCCCCTAATGTGTAGAGGATCGATTTGTGAGATTATGAGATTATTGCAGAAATACAGTCCACTTAACATTATACAAATTGCTATCGAAGTATATAAATTAACGTAAATATAAATTCATATAAATTAAATAAATATAAATCTCACAGGTCGGTTCCCACATGGGCAAGTAACCAGAGCGTAATGGGCAAGTAACCAGAGCGTAATGGGAAAGTAACCAGAGCGTAATGGGCAAGTAACCAGAGCGTAATGGGCACGTAACCAGAGCGTAATGGGCACGTAACCAGAGCGTAATGGGCACGTAACCAGAGCGTAATGGGCACGTAACTAGAGCGTAATGGGCAAATAACCAGAGCGTAATGGGCAAGTAACCAGAGCATAATGGGCAAGTAACCAGAGCGTAATGGGCAAGTAACCAGAGCGTAATGGGCACGTAACCAGAGCGTAATGGGCACGTAACTAGAGCGTAATGGGCAAGTAACCAGAGCGTAATGGGCAAGTAACCAGAGCGTAATGGGCAAGTAACCAGAGCGTAATGGGCAAGTAACCAGAGCGTAATGGGAAAGTAACCAGAGCGTAATGGGCACGTAACCAGAGCGTAATGGGCACGTAACCAGAGCGTAATGGGCACGTAACTAGAGCGTAATGGGCAAGTAACCAGAGCGTAATGGGCAAGTAACCAGAGCGTAATGGGCACGTAACCAGAGCGTAATGGGCACGTAACCAGAGCGTAATGGGCAAGTAACTAGAGCGTAATGGGCAAGTAACCAGAGCGTAATGGGCATGTAACCAGAGCGTAATGGGCAAGTAACCAGAGCGTAATGGGCAAGTAACTAGAGCGTAATGGGCAAGTAACCAGAGCGTAATGGGCACCTAACTAGAGCGTAATGGGCAAGTAACCAGAGCGTAATGGGCACGTAACTAGAGCGTAATGGGCAAGTAACTAGAGCGTAATGGGCAAGTAACTAGAGCGTAATGGGTAAGTAACCAGAGCGTAATGGGCACGTAACTAGAGCGTAATGGGCAAGTAACCAGAGCGTAATGGGCAAGTAACCAGAGCGTAATGGGTAAGAAACCAGAGTGTAATGGGCAAGTAACCAGAGCGTAATGGGCAAGTACCCAGAGCGTAATGGGCAAGTAACCAGAGCGTAATGGGCACGTAACTACAGCGTAATGGGCAAGTAACTAGAGCGTAATGGGCACGTAACTAGAGCGTAATGGGCAAGTACCCAGAGCGTAATGGGCAAGTACCCAGAGCGTAATGGGCAAGTAACCAGAGCGTAAGGGGCAAGTACCCAGAGCGTAATGGGCAAGTAACCAGAGCGTAATGGGCACGTAACTACAGCGTAATGGGCAAGTACCCAGAGCGTAATGGGCTAAAAACCAGAGCGTAATGGGCAAGTACAGCTGGCTGTTATGGAGATGGGGATTTTTCAAATGCTGTTCCTAGTATATGAAGCTTAAGCTGTTAAAAGGAAACATGAGATCATCTTAGATGCATTATGAAGCAATATTAAGGCTATTTTTTGCAATATTTTATCACCCATTTTCTGCTGTCGTTGATCTCTTGGGAACTGTGATCGGGGTGAAGGTACACACTAGTATTCCAGCGCATCCCATTCACTTAACTTCGGATCTGGAGCAACAATTGCGTCTTTCATGCGCTGGAGTGATTGATCTTCCCTGCTAATTTGCTGGCAGAAATCGACGAGGATGAGAGTGCCTGAAGTGGCACAGGGGTGAATTTGCATGTTGATCACGCAGTCTCAACTGTAGAGTTGCTGGGTTCGATTGACATTCCTTGAAGGCAAAGCTGAATGCCTCTCAGAATTCTGACTTCATGAGCAAGTTACGTTAACGTTGACTCTGACTGACTCCGTCAGTCTATACAAGGTTACGAGCTTTGTGAGAAGGATATATATATATATATATATAGGGACTTGACGGGGATCCAGCGTTTATATTGATGGATAGAGGCCTATGTGCTGCTCTGAGAGGCTGTACTTTCATCTCTGGATAATAACTGTAACATTACTCTTTCAATTTTATTTCCAGACGTAGGGGTCTAAATTTCGTGTGCAAATTTACTGTCTAGTTCTGTCTAACCTTAAGCAGACCTTCCTCGATCTCCAAAAATTCCAAATATTCTCCAAATATCTCCAAATCCACTCCAAATATTCTTGAGATACTCATCGGCAAAATGCACTCCATATTTTCTTCGTCTGAATATGTTTCAAAATTAATATCCAAAAATTGTTCTCAAGATGTCTTCCAAAAATGCACTCAAAACACCCACCCAAAAAATGCTCCTCAGATGTCCATCCTCAAAATGATCTCAAGTTTTCCCTTTCCAAGTGCACTCGGGAGTCCTTCAAAGTCTCTGCCAGCTTTGCATGAGAGAGTCCGAACTGACTGTTTTACTTCTAAACTTCACGTGGTAAGGCAAAAGTTCTTGTATAATGCCAGAGATCAGCGGCTGAATATGAAAGTATATACATGTTTCGAGCCTTTCAAAAACAAGAAGACAGTGTTACAAACTAATGTTTGTCTATTGTGAATGAAATTTGATGGGATCTAGATTTTATTTAAGAAAGGGCGAGTTTTTTGGAATTTATCACACACGTGTGTGAGTGTTTTAGTATTATCACTATTTTGAATAACAATTTTTTTAAGATACTCGAAAATCCTGCAGTTCATCTGTACATTAGAGTAGTTTAAGGGCCATTCATCTCTTTAAAATTTTGTAGAGTTCCTTGGAATGCTTAGGGAAGTAATGTTTGTTCCAGTGTAATTTTAAAACGCATAAGGAGTTTCCTACTTTGTGGTTTTGAGGTCTCTGGTTATGAAACCTTGATCCTGAGGTTCTTGACCCTGTGGTCCCTGATAATTAAGCCTTGCTCATCAGGTTTCTGGTCCTGATAACGCTGTTAATGTAGTCCTGATCCTGATGTCGTTGTGAATAAGGCCTTGGTCTTGAGCACCTTAGCCACAAGTTCTTGGTAATGAGGTCCCTGGTCAGGACGTCCTTGGTAATGAGGTCCCTGGTCAGGACGTCCTTGGTAATGAGGTCCCTGGTCAGGACGTCCTTGGTAATGAGGTCCCTGGTCAGGAAGTCCTTGGTAATGAGGTCCCTGGTCAGGAAGTCCTTGGTAATGAGGTCCATGGTCACGAAGTCCTTGGTAATGAGGTCCTTGGTCAGGAAGTCTCTGGTAATGAGGTCCCTGGTCTGGACGTCCTTGGTAATAAGGTCCCTGGTCAGGACGTCCTTGGTAACGAGGTCCCTGGTCACGAAGTCCTTAGTAATGAGGTCCCTGGTCAAGAAGTCCTTGGTAACGAGGTCCTTGGTCAAGAAGTCCTTGGTAACGAGGACCCTGGTCACGAAGTCCTTGGTAACGAGGTCCCTGGTCACGAAGTCCTTGGTAACGAGGTCCCTGGTCACGAAGTCCTTGGTAATGAGGTCCCTGGTCAATAAGTCCTTGGCAATGAGGTCCCTGGTCACGAAGTCCTTCGTTATGAGGTCACTGGTCACGAAGTCCTTCGTTATGAGGTCACTCGTCACGAAGTCCTTCGTTATGAGGTCACTGGTCACGAAGTCCTTCGTTATGAGGTCACTGGTCACGAAGTCTTTGTTTTGAGGCTTTGTCCTCAGCTCCTTGGTCATGGGGACTCTACCAGCTCTCAGCATATTACAAGCTGAGATGTGGAATATTGGTTCGGAGCTTCAACTGCTTTCCTATACAGCATTATACGACCACCCATGACCGCAGGCGTTCCACGTGTCTCGTGTTTACTTGGACAAAATAGATTATCTTTATTATTTTTCCTATTATGAAGTTTGTATGTAACCCATTTTACCACTATTTTTTGTACTAATACACTGCGTCATTGCTTTTTAGCATGTCGTGGTGTAGTGGTCTTGGGAGTGTGCTAGGGAGTATCATGTGTGCGGGTTTGAATCCTTCTTATCGCTCCTACTGACTTTCTCATTGATAAGGAGTAGTTGAGTGGATATAAGAGGCGCAAGCGAACACAATTTAGTGTACAAAAGTTGTACTTTTCTACTTGTAAATAGTACGATGATTACTCTACAGCCGGACAGCCAGTGGTGCAATGAACCTGAAGCAGGACAGCCTGTGGTGCAGTGAACCTGAAGCAGAACAGCCAGTGGTGCAGTGAACCTGAAGCAGGACAGCCAGTGGTGCAGTGAACCTGAAGCAGGACAGCCATTGGTGCAGTGAACCTGAAGCAGAACAGCCAGTGGTGCAGTGAACCTGAAGCAGGACAGCCAGTGGTGCCATGAACCTGAAGCAGAACAGCCAGTGGTGCAGTGAACCTGAAGCAGGACAGCCAGTGGTGCAATGAACCTGAAGCAGGACAGCCAGTGGTGCAGTGAACCTGAAGCAGGACAGCCAGTGGTGCAGTAAACCTGAAGCAGAACAGCCAGTGGTGCAGTAAACCTGAAGCAGGACAGCCAGTGGTGCAATGATCATGAAGCAGGAAGCCAGTGGTGCAGTAAACCTGAAGCAGAACAGCCAGTGGTGCAGTGAACCTGAAGCAGGACAGCCAGTGGTGCAGTAAACCTGAAGCAGAACAGCCAGTGGTGCAGTGAACCTGAAGCAGAACAGCCAGTGGTGCAGTGAACCTGAAGCAGGACAGCCAGTGGTGCAGTAAACCTGAAGCAGGACAGCCAGTGGTGCAGTAAACCTGAAGCAGGACAGCCAGTGGTGCAGTAAACCTGAAGCAAAACAGCCAGTGGTGCAGTGAACCTGAAGCAGAACAGCCAGTGGTGCAGTGAACCTGAAGCAGAACAGCCAGTGGTGCAGTGAACCTGAAGCAGGATAGCCAATGGTGCAGTGAACCTGAAGCAGGACAGCCAGTGGTGCAGTGAACCTGAAGCAGAACAGCCAGTGGTGCAATGAACCTGAAGCAGAACAGCCAGTGGTGCAGTGAACCTGAAGCAGGACAGCCAGTGGTGCAATGAACCTGAAGCAGGACAGCCAGTGGTGCAGTGAACCTGAAGCAGGACAGCCAGTGGTGCAGTAAACCTGAAACAGAACAGCCAGTGGTGCAGTAAACCTGAAGCAGGACAGCCAGTGGTGCAGTAAACCTGAAGCAGGACAGCCAGTGGTGCAGTAAACCTGAAGCAGGACAGCCAGTGGTGCAGTAAACCTGAAGCAGAACAGCCAGTGGTGCAGCGAACCTGAAGCAGGACAGCCAGTGGTGCAGTAAACCTGAAGCAGAACAGCCAGTGGTGCAGTGAACCTGAAGCAGGACAGCCAGTGGTGCAGTAAACCTGAAGCAGGACAGCCAGTGGTGCAGTGAACCTGAAGTAGGACAGCCAGTGGTGCAGTAAACCTGAAGCAGGACAGCCAGTGGTGCAATGATCATGAAGCAGGACAGCCAGTGGTGCAGTAAACCTGAAGCAGAACAGCCAGTGGTGCAGTGAACCTGAAGCAGGACAGCCAGTGGTGCAGTAAACCTGAAGCAGAACAGCCAGTGGTGCAGTGAACCTGAAGCAGAACAGCCAGTGGTGCAGTGAACCTGAAGCAGGACAGCCAGTAGTGCAGTAAACCTGAAGCAGGACAGCCAGTGGTGCAGTAAACCTGAAGCAAAACAGCCAGTGGTGCAGTGAACCTGAAGCAGAACAGCCAGTGGTGCAGTGAACCTGAAGCAGGACAGCCAGTGGTGCAGTGAACCTGAAGCAGGACAGCCAGTGGTGCAGTAAACCTGAAGCAGGACAGCCAGTGGTGCAGTGAACCTGAAGCAGGACAGCCAGTGGTGCAGTAAACCTGAAGCAGGACAGCCAGTGGTGCAGTAAACCTGAAGCAGGACAGCCAGTGGTGCAGTGAACCTGAAGCAGGACAGCCAGTGGTGCAGTAAACCTGAAGCAGAACAGCCAGTGGTGCAGTGAACCTGAAGCAGGACAGCCAGTGGTGCAATGATCCTGAAGCAGGACAGCCAGTGGTGCAGTAAACCTGAAGCAGAACAGCCAGTGGTACAGTGAACCTGAAGCAGAACAGCCAGTGGTGCAGTGAACCTGAAGCAGGACAGCCAGTGGTGCAGTGAACCTGAAGCTGGACAGCCAGTGGTGCAATGATCCTGAATCAGGACAGCCAGTGGTGCAATGATCCTGAAGCAGGACAGCCAGTGGTGCAGTAAACCTGAAGCAGGACCGCCAGTGGTGCAGTGAACCTGAAGCAGGACAGCCAGTGGTGCAGTAAACCTGAAGCAGAACAGCCAGTGGTGTAATGATCCTGAAGCAGGACAGCCAGTGGTGCAGTGAACCTGAAGCAGAACAGCCAGTGGTGCAATGATCCTGAAGCAGGACAGCCAGTGGTGCAGTAAACCTGAAGCAGGACAGCCAGTGGTGCAGTAAACCTGAAGCAGAACAGCCAGTGGTGCAATGATCCTGAAGCAGGACAGCCAGTGGTGCAGTAAACCTGAAGCAGGACAGCCAGTGGTGCAGTAAACCTGAAGCAGAACAGCCAGTGGTGCAATGATCCTGAAGCAGGACAGCCAGTGGTGCAGTAAACCTGAAGCAGAACAGCCAGTGGTGCAATGATCCTGAAGCAGGACAGCCAGTGGTGCAATGATCCTGAAGCAGGACAGCCAGTGGTGCAGTAAACCTGAAGCAGGACAGCCAGTGGTGCAGTGAACCTGAAGCAGGACAGCCAGTGGTGCAGTAAACCTGAAGCAGGACAGCCAGTGGTGCAGTAAACCTGAAGCAGAACAGCCAGTGGTGCAATGAACCTGAAGCAGGACAGCCAGTGGTGCAATGATCCTGAATCAGGACAGCCAGTGGTGCAGTGAACCTGAAGCAGGACAGCCAGTGGTGCAGTGAACCTGAAGCAGGACAGCCAGTGGTGCAGTGAACCTGAAGCAGAACAGCCAGTGGTGCAGTGAACCTGAAGCAGGACAGCCAGTGGTGCAGTAAACCTGAAGCAGAACAGCCAGTGGTGCAATGATCCTGAAGCAGGACAGCCAGTGGTGCAGTGAACCTGAAGCAGGACAGCCAGTGGTGCAGTAAACCTGAAGCAGAAAGCCAGTGGTGCAGTGAACCTGAAGCAGGACAGCCAGTGGTGCAATGATCATGAAGCAGGACAGCCAGTGGTGCAGTAAACCTGAAGCAGAACAGCCAGTGGTGCAGTGAACCTGAAGCAGGACAGCCAGTGGTGCAGTAAACCTGAAGCAGAACAGCCAGTGGTGCAGTGAACCTGGAGCAGGACAGCCAGTGGTGCAGTAAACCTGAAGCAGAACAGCCAGTGGTGCAATGATCCTGAAGCAGGACAGCCAGTGGTGCAGTGAACCTGAAGCAGGACAGCCAGTGGTGCAGTAAACCTGAAGCAGAACAGCCAGTGGTGCAGTGAACCTGAAGCAGGACAGCCAGTGGTGCAGTGAACCTGAAGCAGGACAGCCATTGGTGCAGTAAACCTGAAGCAGAACAGCCAGTGGTGCAATGAACCTGAAGCAGGACAGCCAGTGGTGCAATGATCCTGAATCAGGACAGCCAGTGGTGCAATGATCCTGAAGCAGGATAGCTAGTGGTGCAATGATCCTGAAGCAGGATAGCCAGTGGTGCAATGATCCTGAAGCAGGACAGCCAGTGGTGCAGTGAACCTGAAGGCGAACAGCCAGTGGTATAGTGTATTATATTAATCCTAAGGAGGACAGTCAGTGGTAGAGTGGAGCTGATTAACATTAAGAAGGTCAGCCGGCTGTGTAGTAAACTGATTAGCCTTAAACAGTAGAGCCAGTGGTGTAGTAGATCAGCCTGTCCTCTCATCTCATGCATCACATTGTTACCGCAATCGACTAGTCAGTCAAAATTCCCGGAGTTCATTAAAAATTAATGCAAATAATTCTGATGTTTTCTTAGAATCTGCTTCCTGTTATCAGGCGAGTTGCTTAGGCGAACGTTTCTGCTTTGGCAAAAGACGCCTTTTTTTACCAGTCACAAATCGTTAGAATTGGCTAAAGGGAGAGAACACCTCCCTCCACAGGCAAGAGTTTATTATTCTCAACCCTCAGCAGTAGCAAGACGGGTTGACTGGATCACACTCGTATCGCCTCTCCCAGTAGTAAATGCTGGATCTGGACGCAAATTGCTTGGCTGACTGTGCTCAAGGGGGGGGGGGGTCGTTTTAAAATGAGCTCTTGGTTTGGTGTTGGGCTTAGAGGTAATTGTTCTCTGGAGAGTCATTATGACAATAACAGGATGATACTGGCCAGTCAGGAGTATACTTTTGTCAAGAACACAACCAGTAGTTATACTTTAGTCCTGGACACTACCAGCAAGAATACCTAGGTCCTGACTATAGGCAGTAGGTACACTTCTGCAAACACAACTAGTAGGAATACTTAAAATCCGAACACAACTTGCACGAACACTATAGTCATTGACGCATCTAGCAGGAACACTTTAGTCCCTGACGCATCTAGCAGGAACACTTTAGTCCTGGACACAACTAGCAGGAACACTTTAGTCCTGGACACAACTAGCAGGAACACTTTAGTCCTGGACAGAACTAGCAGGAACACTTTAGTCCTGGACACAACTAGGAAACATACTACACTGCTGAGAGCCACATACAGGTACTATAATCCTGATCTTTGTAAACGATTAAAGTAAACTATCAGTGAGTGTACATAACATCAAGTCCCGCCACTATATTCTAACTCGTTGAACAATTCTCAAAATAAAAAATAAACAAACTGTATTGAAAATCATACATCCTCCAAGGATAGCTTAAAAAGTTATCCTTCTTCAAATAAATCCCAGAATTACAAGATTGGAAGCTGAATATTACATGTAAACAAAAAAATAGTAAATCATTTATTTTCCAATAATTAAGATACGCTAAACATTCGTGTATTGGAGATAAAAAATTGAATTTTTATACAAGGCAGAGATCACCCGTGTTTACCTCTTTGTGTGTTTGTGGACAAAATGCATATTCTGACGCAACAAAATACATCGCTTACCCCTTCAAGTGTGGCGCCGAGACCTTCCATTGTTGATCTTCAGGAAAGAAAAAGCAATTTAAATAGGGTGTTTAATTAGAAGCAAGAACTTTCTAGACAACGGGTGTGTTTAGACTTTTCATGAACTCCCAGCCAGCAGAGATTGAAAGTCTGAGGAGAGAACTGTAAATCTTACCTCTCAGCAGGAGACAGAGTTTGAACTTCCAGCAGTAATCAGAGGTTTAACACCCAGCAGGAGACAAAGGTTGAACTCCCAGCAGGAGTCAGAGGTTGAACTCCCAGCAGGAGTCAGAGGTTTAACATCCAGCAGGAGTCAGCTGTTGAACACCTAGCAGGAGACATGGTTGAACTTCCAGCAGGAGACAGAGATTGAACTCCCAGCAGGAGACATGGTTGAACTTCCAGCAAGAGACAGAGATTGAACTCCCAGCAGGAGACAGAGGTTGAACTCCCAGCAGGAGACAGAGGTTGAACTCCCAGCAGGAGTCAGAGGTTTAACACCCAGCAGGAGTCAGATGTTGAACACCTAGCAGGAGACAGAGGTTGAACTCCCAGCTGGAGACAGACGTAGAACTTCCAGCAGGAGTCAGAGGTTGAACTCCCAGCAGGGAGTTCAACTCTCCTGTACAAGCCGCCAATTTATTGTCGCGGTTGGGTGGTGTCGTTGATCCTTCTTTATGGACAACCCAACCCAAAACTCGGTAGAGTGCTTATACTTTACCAAGAGATCACCCTGGGCGCTTCTGGTTCTTGGAGAGGGGCTCAACGTCACACGTTTTGGGGATGCGGCTCCAATACTTAGCCTCGTTGTCACGTGCACACACCCACTCGAGCCGCTGTCACTCCCCACTCTCTCCTTATGTGATATGATCTCCTCAATCCCCTTTGTTTTATTGATTATTCCGGTCTACCCTGTCCACAGCTGTGGTTCTTGGTTCTTTCTCTCTCTCTCCTTCTTTCCTACTTCCTGGGAAGCCTCACTAGGACAAGGACAAACACCAGCAAATTTGAATACATTTACTGGACAAAGCACATACACAATACATACACACATATGATGATAATAATAATGAATCCTAGAATCTATACTATTTCAGTCAGGTTGCACTCCAAAACCATCAGAACTCTATCATCTGCTTATCAAGTTGTATCCTATCTCCTGCTTCTTCACCTAATACTACCAACCTCCTCAAGTAGGTCAAGTCTTATAACACAATGTTACACTATCAGCAAGAGAATATATATCTGTAAACAGGTGCAAGGAAAACTAGCGTATGAATGCAATAACATAAATGTTAGTATAAATGTTCCTTGATATACAACAATGATCAATCGGTCACCTCGATCAATCGATGTACAGTCCTAGAACACATATGTATGTTTCTGCAGGTAATCCAGTCTGTAACTCTATACTTCAGTATAAGTACTCCTTGGCACAAAAATGGTAATCAATCACTCACCTTTCACTGCGTCTTGCACGCTAAAGACAACCAAACACTCTACCAACTCCCCTACAAGTAATCAACCAGAACTTCCCGTCCACATCTGGAAGTTCACTACCCTGATATCTTCAGGTTCTTCCGGGTTTATCTACCAGGATCCTTCACAGGTCTTCCAGGCTGCTACACCATGCAGTCTTCCTTGAGCAACAATGGTGCTTCACAATTGGTATCACAAAAACTTGTGAAACTTCATTCCATTACTCCTCTTCTCACAGCTTGAGGTTCTCTTCCTCACTGTATGGCTGTTCTCCCACAGAGCTCAGTACTTTCCACTACCTTGGAGTCTCATCAACTACTCTCTTTGTGCTGGCTTCGAAGTTCTCAGCAACTTCTTCCCCAGACAAACCTGCAAACCTTTGACACGCCAATAAAAATGTTTTCCCTTAAACACATAAACGAAATAATCCACACAATATGTTTGCACCTAACATATCTCTGATCTCTTCATACTGTGAGAGTGGACTCCCCCGTTTGGGCTGGGCCATGCTCCGCCTTGCCAGGCGGGCGGCTCCTCACTCTGGGAGGGTCCTCCCCTGCCAGTCGACTTCAGGTGGTCGACGGGAGAGGACGTGCTGCTCGTCCCTCCAGCTATCTCTCTCATCTCCATCCTCTTATTTAGGCTTCCTACCTTACCAAAACATGTCTAAAGTATCAATAAACATTCGCTATTGTTGCTGGGCACACGACCAACAAGTAATCACTAAAAACTGGCCTAAAATCGTGTTTACTACAGATTGTCTAGTCGAAGGCCTTCTCCCTCTGACGGAGTCTGATCAGGGCGCTCCCACAGCCCACATTAATGTCTCTGGGCGGCTTAATAAACTCTTCTTGCAGTCCAGGACTTGAGACCACAGCATTCCCAGCTCGATTCCAGAGCTGGAACGTCTGCACACTTCCTTTCTCTTGAAGGTATACCCGACAGGGGATCCTCTCCAATGGAAGATCAAATCGAGCGCAGCTTTACCTCACCATGTCTGGTACTCAAGTGGGGGTCAAAACCCTCCAGAAGTGAGCCTCACACCCCTCCAGCAAATTATCCACATCTCATAGCCAGTCATTTCCTTATATCATGATTCACTGCCCATATCTTAAATTGCTTAGCGACTTTACCCAATTATTTTACGTATGAATCTTCATGTCTGTATATTTCCGACCTCCTAGTCAGGTCAGGCTTGATATAATTTTTTCAGAGGGGAGACTCATTTTTCGGCTGCCTGAGATCATAACACTCCCTCCCCCTTGTTTTTGAGAATTATTCTAGTGGCTAGGCTCGAGATAACACATCAACTACTACATTGTCTCCCCCCTTATGTGCGTTATCACCAGGTCATACTCTTGGAGCAATAAAAACCATCTGGTTAACCTCTGGTTTGCTTGCTTCATATTTCTCAGGAAAACTAGGGGATTATGGTCTGTATACACCGTCACTGGGTGTCCTCCCCCACTCACATACACTTCAAAATGTTTCAATGCCATCACCAGGGCCAAAGTCTCTTTCTCGACCGTACTGTACGACCTCTGGTGCATAACGAACTTCTTCGAGAAGAATGACACAGGTCGATAAATTCCATCACTGCTGCGTCAGTACAGCTCCAGCCCCTATATCACTGGCATCTACAAATAACGTAAACGGTGCTCCAAAATTGGCGACACTAGTACAGGGGCCTCGGTCAACAGTCTTTTGGTCTTTTCAAACACGTCTTGTGCTGTACCATTCCACTTCCACTTCCTGCTCTTTGATAGCAAACTCGTCTTAGGAGCGGCTATGGTGGAGAAATTTCCGCAGAACTACCCGTAATATCCAATCATACCGAGGTATCTCAACAATTCTTTCTTACTCCTGGGCACCGGGAAATTGTCAATGGCCTCCACCTATGTTCATACCGGAGCAACCTCGCCTTGCCCTGCTATATACCCAAGGTACTCCAGGCGGGCTCTCCCGAACTCGCTTTTAGCTAAGTTGATCGTCATGTTGGCCTTCTCCAATCGATCGAACAAATCTAAAAGTTGATCCACGTGATCCTTCCAGGAATCAGCGAACACTACAATATCATCGATGTACACTGCACATCCGTTCGCGCCTTGTAACACCTGATTCATTACTCGTTGGATACAACTACCACTATTCTTCATTCCGAATGACACTACTTTATATTGGTACCAGTTGTCGGGTATCACGAATGCTGAGATCCTCTTGGCCTCCTCGGACAGGGGAATCTGGTAGTATTCCTTCAGCAGGTCTATTTTCGAGACATACTGTGCACTCCCAATCCGATCTGTGCAATCATCAATGCGTGGTATCGGGAACGAGTCAGCGACTGTGACTGCATTCACTTTCCTGTAATCAGTGCAAAACCGCTCTTCTTCACGAAGAGGCACGGCGAACTCCAGTCACTGTTGCTAACCTCTGCCAAGTCGTTATCTAATCACTACAGAACCACTCTTCTTCACGAAGAGGCACGGCGAACTCTAGTCACAGTTGCTAACCTCTGCCAAGTCATTATCTAGCAAATACTTTACTTCTGCTCTCATCGCCGCTGCTTTCTCTGGGTTAACTCTGTAAGGGTGCTACTTGATGGGGTGAGCACTCCCTACATTTACTTCATGCACCGTTCCACGGTGTCTTCTGGGCACGTCTGTGAATAACGACTTATTCCTCCGTAGGATCTTCACTAGGTCCTGGCGTTGGTCATCCTCCAAATGACCCAGACGCTCACCTATCTTGGCCAGGCTTTCCATATTCGATATCTTCCTGCCATCGGCCCTCTCTAACTTACAGTTCTCCTCTTCTATTTCATTGCCGTCTCCCACACAAAGCACAATCGCCTGCAATGGGGTTTCCATCTATTCTTCGCCTAGAGGCTTATCTCTGTCATAGTATTTCTTTATCATGTTCATGTGGCAAACCTGTGACTTCCTCGGACGATCTGGCATGTGTATTACATAATTCACATCCCCTAGCGCCTTCTGGATGGTATATGGTCCACAAAATTTCGACTCGTATATACTTCCTTTCACCGGCAGTAGGACTAACACCTGATCTCCTTCTTGAAATCTCCTGCCCTTCGCCTTCCTGTCGTGATATCTTACCATCTCTGCCTGCGACGTTCTCAATTTTTCCTTGGCCAAATCTCTGGCCCAAGAGAGTCGCTCTCTAAAAATTTTCACATATTGTCCCACATCCATCTTAGGCCTATCCACGGTGGGCAGCTCCTTCAGCGCACCCACTGGGCTCCTCACGGAGTGTCCACACACCAGTTGAAATGGGGTGAATCCGAGCAATTCTACTACTGCATCCCTGATGGGGAACAATACGGATGGTAATACCTCGTCCCAACTACTCCCTTCCTCAGCGCAGTATATTCTCAACAAGCTCTTTAGCGTTCCATGGAAACGCCCCAATGCTCCCTGCGACTGAGGGTCATACGGTGACGAGCGCACTTGCTCTACCCTCCATCCTTTCACAGTTTCCCTAAACAACTTCGAATGGAAGACACTCCCCTGGTCCGTCTGGATAACCTTGGGCATTCCTACCCACGCAATGTAGTTCTGTATTCTATCCAGAACGGCTCTCGACGTCACTTTTCTCAGGGGGATCGCTTCGGGGAAATGGGTGGCTGTGCACATTATGGTCAGTAAATTATCGTGGCCTCTTCTGGTCCTTGGCAACGGACCTACACAGTCTATCAAGACTCTCTCAAAAGCCTCGCCAAATGCCGGTATGGGCTTTAAAGGTGCCTTTGGTATAGGCAGAGCCGGCTTACTTGCACGTTGGAACGCCAAACGTCCTACAATACATCTTACATTCTTCCACACGTTCGGCCAGTAGAAGTGCTCCTGCACCTTATATAAGGTCTTCTTCACCCCTAAGTGCCCTGCCATATCTACGGAGTGGGCTAGTTCTAGCACTGCCGCCCTAAACTCCTTCGGCACTAACACTTGGTGTTTCTCCAACCATACCTTATCTGCGCCGGCTTTGTCCGGTCGCCACTTCCTCATTAGTACGTCATCGTAAAAGTAGTAATAGACGGGGGACTCCGGACATGAGTTTCCCTCTTTTGCCTCCCTGATTAGATGATTAGATCTATAAACTCCTCTTTCTGAGCCCTAATCAGAAAGGTTCACGCTGAACCTTTCACGTAGAGTCATCTTCACTTCCTATCTCCTTGAATCCTCATTCTTCTGAGCTGGATCTTCACCGAACAGCCCGGACATGTCCACGTTGACCTCCTCCCTTGGTGTAGTCGACACTGCCACATCATCTTCAGTGTCGACCTCGGCGGCTACTTCCGACTCTGTTGCAACACAGGCCAGGTATACAATGACTTGATTGTCCTCTGTTTCATCTTCGAGGATGCTGGTTAGATCTACCTTGTCCAGTCTTCCACTCGTACTGTGGTCCTTCTGGTACTCCTCCGGCACAGCTTTTACTATCAGCTCTGGCAACACCTTGGACTCACACTAGTCCTTTAACAGTATCACTTGGACTCCTGGAACAGGTATGTTGGGGCACACACTCCAACATCACCTCCGCCGACAAATAATCTGACTTCAACTGGACAGCAGACACGGGCATGTCACTCTTAGACAACAACCCATGTACCTTTATCCTCCTACTGCCAGCTAACAGTCGATCGTTTCCGACTAGACCTCTCAGAATCAAACTCTGATTGGCTCTAGTATCCCTGAGGATACTAACCTCCACCTCGGGTTGACCCTCTATGCCGACCCAACCTTTACTGATGAACGGCCTATACTGCTCGTTCATCAAATCTACCTTCTGTGGTTTGTCTTGTTGTACATCAACGAACTTCTTCCGAGGATCACACGTGGTCAGGGTCACGACTCTCTTGCCCTGCCGACAATCTCGCATCACGTGACCCGATCTGTTGCACTTGTAGCACCTCATTTGGGTGAAATCTCTCCTGTACGCCCCCAAGTGGCTCTGACTGCCCACTCGTATTGGAGTTCCTCGGGCCAGAAGTACTACTCGTACTCTGTGGAGCTTTATTGGGCTCTTGTCTCCTCTGCACATTTTTATTTTTCTGCTTACCTCCAGCAGGCAGACTCGGCAACTTTCCTTCATGGGGCTTAAAACTAACTGGTCTGCTTGTCTGCCCCCCAAAACTTCTTCCTCCCCAGACTCCACTGGGTCTGCTATTGCTGCGTCTCATCTCGCTTCTTACTCTGTTCTCCCTCAAGCTCTTGTATGCTTCAGTAATCATATCTGCCCTATCTGCGGCATCTTTCACATCCTTTTCCCCCGCTTCTTGGATCTTGATCTTTGTTTCGGGATGCATCATTTCTAAGAACTTTTCCATGACCATCAATTGCTTCAGGTCAGCGTAAGATCTAACTCCAGCAGCCTCAATCCATTTCTGGAATCGTCTGTCCAGATCCCTTGCTGTCTCAGCAAAAGTACATGCTCCAACCTTCACCATCTCTCTGAAGCGCTTCCTATAAGCATCTGAGGTTAGCTGAAACGAGCGCAATATGCTGCTCTTTACTGTGGCATAATCCTGGCACTCTTCCAGTGACAATTGGGTGTATGCCTCCCTGGCTGCACCGGTCAATCTTAACTGGACCAGCTGGGCCCATTCCTCCTGTGGCCACTCCTTGGTGCTGGCTACCTTTTCAAAGTGCTCAAAAAAGCTCTCTGCCTCTTCGGGAACAAAGAAGGGAATGTCCTTCTCCCTAACCCTAACATCTGGTGAGTGTGATACCTGGGTGGTGCTCTCTGGCAACCCATGTTCAATCCTTTGTTCAGCCAAGGTTCTATTCGCTTCTATCTGCATTTGTTTTGTTCTCTCTTTTTCTTTTTCGACCTGGGCTTTTTCTTTTTCGACCTGGGCTTTTTCTTTATCGACCTCTAGTCTTGCTTTCTCTTTTTCTTTCTCCATCTCTAGTCTTGCTTTCTCATTTTCTACCTCCAGTCTGGTTTTCTCTTTTTCCTTCTCGGCTTCATTTTTCATCTGGAGTTCTAATTTCATATTTTCCAGCTGGAACTGTCTCTCCTTGTCCTCTCCTTGTTGCTGCATCTGGAGCTCTCTCTGGAACATTTCCAGACTCCTGTTCCTGCTACTGCAGCTACTCTTACTGCTCCTACTCGATCCCTTGGATCTCACTTCATCCTGCCCATCATCCTCCTTTCCACTTTCAGCTCCTTTTTGGGGTCCTTGTTCTGCTGCTTCACTTGCTCTTAACTGCCTCAGGATCTCATCCTTCATCCCAGTTTCTTTAGATGCTTTCAACCTAATGCCACATTTTTCTGCTATTTGTCTTAATTGATCCCTCGTGCAACCTTCCAGGTCCTCAGGCTTGCCTGACTCCACAAATGCTTGCACCTTATCCATCTTGTCCTGTGAGTCTTCCCAATAGAGAGAATATACCCCTGCGGTCACACAGTGTATCTATTTCAACAAGGGGTGTACGAATCCCCTCTTGGACAGGGTGTGGGTGTGTCAGTTCACTCTCCCGGACAGGCTCCCAATTTATTATCGCGGTTGGGTGATGTCATTCATCCTTCTTTATGGACAACCCAACCCAAAACTCGGTAGAGTGCTTATACTCTACCAGGAGATCACCCTGGGCGCTTCTGGCTATTGGAGAGGGGCACAACATCACACGGTTAGGGAATGCGGCTCCAACACTTAGCCTCGTTGTTACGTGCAAACACCCACTTGAGCCACTGTGACTCCCCACTCTCTCCTTATGTGATATGATCTCCTCAATCCCCTTTGTTTTATTGATTATTCTGGTCTACCCTGTCCACAGCTGTGGTTCTTGGTTCTTTCTCTCTCTATCCTTCTTTCCTGCTTCCTGGGAAGCCTCACTAGGACAAGGGAAAACACCAGCAAATTTGAATACATTTACTGGACAAAGCACATACACAATACATACACACATATAATAATAATAATAATAATGAATCCTACACTCTATACTATTTCAGTCAGGTTGCACTCCAACATCATCGGAACTCTATCATCTGCTTATCAAATTGTATCCTATCTCCTGCTTCTCCACCTAATACTACCAACCTCCTCAAGTAGGTCAAGTCTTATAATGCAATGTTGCACTATCAGCAAGAGAATATATATCTGTAAACATGTGCAAGGAAAACCAACGTATGAATGCAATAACATAAATGTTAGTATAAATGTTTCTTGATATACAACAATGATCAATCTATCACCCTATCAGTCCTAGAACACATATGTATGTCTCTGCAGGTAATCCAGCCGACGACTGTAACTCTATATTTCAGTATAAGTACTCCTTGGCACAAAAATGGTAATCAATCACTCACCTTTCACTGCGTCTTGCACGCTAAAGACAACCAAACACTCTACCAACTCCCCTACAAGTAATCAACCAGAACTTCCCGTCCACATCTGGAAGTTCACTACCCTGATATCTTCAGGTTCTTCCGGGTTTATCTACCAGGATCCTTCACAGGTCTTCCAGGCTGCTACACCATGCAGTCTTCCTTGAGCAACAATGGTGCTTCACAATTGGTATCACAAAAACTTGTGAAACTTCTTTCCATTACTCCTCACAGCTTGAGGTTCTCTTCCTCACTGTATGGCTGCTCTCCCACAGAGCTCAGTACTTTCCACTACCTTGGAGTCTTATCAACTACTGTGCTGGCTTCAAAGTTCTCAGCAACTTCTTCCCCAGACAATCCTGTAACCCATTGACACGCCAATAAAAATGTTTCCCCTTAAACACATAAACGAAATAATCCACTCAATATGTTTGCACCTAACATATCTCTGATCTCTTCATACTATGAGAGTGGACTCCCCCGTTTGTGCTGGTCCATGCTGTGAGTAGCCGTCCGCCTTGCCAGGCGGGCGGCTACTCACTCTGGGAGGGTCAAGTCAGTTGGCTTCAGGTGGTCGATGGGAGAGGAGGTGCTGCTCGTCTCTCCTGCTCTCTCTCTCATCTCTGTCCTCTTATTTAGGCTTCCTGCCTTACCAAAACATGTCTAACGTATCAATAAACAATCGCTATTGTCGCTGGGCACACAAACCACTACAAGTAATCACTATAAACTGGCTTAAAATCGTGCTTACTACAGATTGTCTAGTCAAGGGCGCTCTCCCTCTGACGGAGTCAGATTAGGGCGCTCCTATGGCCCATGATAATGTCTCTGGGCGGCTTAACAAACTCTCCTTGCCATCCAGGATATGAGACCACAACGTTTCCAGCTCGATTCCACAGCTGGCACGTCTGCACACTTCCTTTCTCTTAAAGGTATACCCAACAGGGATCCTCTCCAACGGGAGCTCAAATGGAGCGCAGCTTCCCCTCACGATGTCTGGTACTCAAGTGGGGGTCAAAGCCCTCCAAAAGCGAGCCTCACACCCCACCAACAAATTATCCACATCTCATAGCCAGTCATTTCCTTATATCATGATTCACTGCCCATATCTTAAATTGTTTAGCGACTTCACCCAATTATTTTACGTATGAATCTTCATGTCTGTATATCTCCGACCTCCTAGTCAGGTCAGGCTTTATGGAATAATTCCCAAAGGGGAGACTCGTTTTTCGGCGGCATGGGATCATAACAAGAAGCTGAACACCCAGCAGGAGTCAGAGGTTGAACACCCAGCAGGAGACAGAGGTTGAAAACCCAGCAGGAGTCAGAGGTTGAACACCCAGCAGGAGTCAGAGGTTGAACACCCAGCAGGAGACAGAGGTTGAACACCCAGCAGGAGTCAGAGGTTGAACACCCAGCAGGAGTCAGAGGTTGAACACCGAGCAGGAGACAGAGGTTGAACACCCAGCAGGAGTCAGAGGTTGAACACCCAGCAGGAGTCAGAGGTTGAACACCCAGCAGGAGACAGAGGTTGAACACCCAGCAGGAGACAGAGGTTGAACACCCAGCAGGAGTCAGAGGTTGAACACCCAGCAGGAGTCAGAGGTTGAACTCCCAACAGGAGACAGAGGTTGAACACCCAGCAGGAGACAGAGGTTGAACACCCAGCAGGAGTCAGAGGTTGAACACCCAGCAGGAGTCAGAGGTTGAACTCTTAACAGGGAAGTTCTAGTATGAGCACCCAACACGGGAACAAAAGCTTGTGCTTGTCTGCGTTATAATAAACAAAACAAAAATCATTATTTGTATTTAAAATTGTCAGCATATTCTTAGTTTTCATTCAGTAATGATGTCTGTGGCTCAGTGGTCAGTGCATATGTGTCTCACGCTTTCATATTCATGCATCCCTGGTCATGTCCCGGGGCTGATTCACGCGACGGGTCAGAGACTTTGGGGAACGTTTCCTTTCACCTGATGTTAGTGTTCACCTGGCAGTAAATAGGTGCCCTGGAGTTACATAAACTTTCAATAGGCAAAACCATGTAACACAATTCTTGTTCCTGGAAAGTAAGTGTTAGTTTGAGGTTACTTACGTCTTGAAGGTACAGAAGGCGTAAAAAATTCCACTCAACCTTTCCTTTGACCTTTGACCCAGACATCTTAGGACAGCTTAGCTTAGTCTTGAGGGGTAACTGATGGCTGCCGTCTCATTGTCTTGAGCTTTGATACATTGTTTCAAAAGTGGGAAATTACCCATCCATCAGCCCATCAGATGGGCTGATGGATCGGTTCATGGATGGGTTGATGAATGGGCTGATGGATGGGTAAGGGATGTGTGGATGGACGAGGGGATGATGGAGGGATTTATTGTAGTTTGATTGGTGATTTACTGAATGATTTGAGTGCCTGCATTGATTAGGTTGTGAAGGGGATTGGATGGATAGATTGATTGGTTATCTTGAGGTTATCTTGAGATGATTTCGGGGCTTTTTAGTGTCCCCGCGGCCCGGTCCTCGACCAGGCCTCCACCCCCAGGAAGCAGCCCGTGACAGCTGGCTAACACCCAGGTACCTATTTTACTGCTAGGTAACAGGGGCATAGGGGTGAAAGAAACTCTGCCCATTGTTTCTCGCCGGCGCCAGGGATCGAACCCAGGACCACAGGATCACAAGTACAGCGTGCTGTCCGCTCGGCCGACCGGATCCCCCAGTACATGAAGTTTCATGTACCAGTTTGGTACATGAAGGTTTGGATGGATGAATGAGTAATTTGTTGAATATTAAAACTTTTTTAATAATAGGTAAGTAAGTAAGATGAGTCTCTTAATGGATAGGTGAAAGTATGACTAAACCTGGCAATGGATAGATGAGGATATGGATAAGCCTGGTAATGGATTGGAAATTAATACATAAATGATCCAATATATATTCTATATTATGATACCAGATGTGTGATAGAATGATTGAGAAGGATTAGTAGGATTAGTGAATGAAAAGACAATAGATCCGTTCTGTATATACCAGTCAGAGTGACTGACAGATGTCCTGTCTATCTGTCAACCAGTTTTACTACCCTGGTGTTTGTGCGACCGGCAAGGAAGGAGGAGGAGGAGGGAAGATAGGAGTCAAGCAAGGTGGATGGGAGGGATGTGTGTAGGAGGGTGGGAAGGGAGGAGCCTCTACAGCACCCAGAGAGGAGAGCACAGGGGCCAGTGTGCGTCTGGTCGCTGTGTAGTGAACACCGGCGCGCTCCCAGCCCTCCTTGGCTGGTGTTTCACGGTGCGGCCGCTACGGCTAAGCCTTCCTGATGCTCCTCTTGTGGGGGGGCCAGGTCCTCTGAACATATTCCCGTTGAAACTCTCGGCTAACACTCTGAGAGGCGAACTTTGCTTGGCAAAACGGAATGCCCAATTATAATTATTTCTATATAGCGGTAAATCACGTGACAGGAAGTGGGTCGCACTATGCCGGGCTGAGTAATGTGATGGGGTTGAAGGGCAAGTGTTTTTACTAGTGTACTTAACGTCTTAAGTAAGCTCTTGACTCTGTGATGTAAAGTACCGTGGTGTGACGTACACAATTGAAACCGTAGAGTGATTTCGATAATTGTTATATACAGACAACATTCAGAGAATAATCAGATCACGCCTATGAAATGAACTAATTACTGGTCGATGTACTCGCAAGAAAGAAAACAACGAGAACCCGATAGACTAAAAGGGAATAAGAATAAAATTTGATGTTCCGCAAAAACTTGCAACCACTTTGCATGATATCAGTTCTCTGTGTGGAGTTGTTGGGTCTCGTTGAGCAATGTTCTTGACTGCAACTAATAGAATAAACTCACTAAAACATGCCACCGTCTTTGCCAATATTTTTTTCCGAGAAATTAGGCTTGTGTAATGAATGGGAGATTTGCGGTTGAACCTCTGTAATCTATCCCACAATTATGATAAACTTTTAATTAATAATTACCTATTTGAGATTATATTTTTGAATACGTGGGAATCATGACAATCATTCATGCAAGGCCGAATCGTTCATTATGGCTGTCTGAAACATGCAATAAGTAGCACTAAAAGGAACACTAGGAACTACAAAGTAGTGGACAATGCCACCTCATCGTGTTCCAGGAGAAGGTGAATAAGTCAATGAGAAGATCAATGAGTGCTATGGTTGCCCTCTGAAATGTTCATCTCACATTACGAAGTATTACGGACCGTGTGACGTCTCTTAAATGGTGTTCCAGCATGATCTCCCACTGTGTGTGTTGCACGCCCACACCAATTATGAGTTGCTTGTTAACCTCAGGCAGGTATTTGTTTTATTGATTATTTAACCTTATTCCTCCACCCAGCCAGCCAGCTAGATAGCTGAACATTCCTCCACCCAGCCAGCCAGCTAGATAGCTGAACATTCCTCCACCCAGCTAGCCAGCTAGATAGTTGAACATTCCTCCACCCAGCCAGCCAGCTAGATAGCTGAACATTCCTCCACCCAGCCAGCCAGCTAGATAGCTGAACATTCCTCCACCCAGCCAGCCAGCTAGATAGCTGAACATTCCTCCACCCAGCTAGCCAGCTAGATAGTTGAACATTCCTCCACCCAGCCAGCCAGCTAGATAGCTGAACATTCCTCCACCCAGCCAGCCAGCTAGATAGCTGAACATTCCTCCACCCAGCTAGCCAGCTAGATAGTTGAACATTCCTCCACCCAGCCAGCCTGCTAGATAGTTGAACATTCCTCCACCCAGCCAGCCAGCTAGATAGTTGAACATTCCTCCACCCAGCCAGCCAGCTAGATAGTTGAACATTCCTCCACCCAGCCAGCCAGCTAGATAGTTGAACATTCCTCCACCCAGCCAGCCTGCTAGATAGTTGAACATTCCTCCACCCAGCCAGCCTGCTAGATAGTTGAACATTCCTCCACCCAGCCAGCCAGCTAGATAGTTGAACATTCCTCCACCCAGCCAGCCAGCTAGATAGTTGAACATTTCTCCACCCAGCCAGCCAGCTAGATAGTTGAACATTCCTCCACCCAGCCTGCCTGCTAGATAGTTGAACATTCCTCCACCCAGCCAGCCAGCTAGTCAATAATTCTTCCACACACCCAGCATGATAGTTAACCATTCCTCCACCTTCCCAGCTAGTTAGATTCTCCCACCCATCCACTTTGCTAGTCAGTCATTCCTCCAGCTAGATAGACAATGGACCATTAGGTTACGTAGCCACCTAGCTAATCAACTAACAGTCAACTAATAGTCAACTAATAGTCAACATTTATATTCAAGAAATGGTTGTCGTTCTGGAGTATATCTGAACGCCTTGTATATTGCTCCAAATTCTTGCCACTCCAACCCCAAATTAAAGTACGTTTATTTCCACTCAGACGTCTGATAATCAATCAATCATCTGCACCCATCTTCAACTCACTCACCCATCCAGTCACGGGCATTGTATCCATTCATCTCTCTGCATGATTAATTTGTACGTGAATTAAATTGTTGAGAGTAATTGCGTTTAAATCATTATCTTACGACTAGAGCTGGCAGGTGTTTCATACATCACCTGCCCTTCAGTCTCTGAATATAGGCAATTGTAATACATGTGAGTATATTTTTGACCCGTGTAATTCTCTTTCTTGGAGAATATATTGATTCAACAAGGAATAAATGGGAATAGTGTGGACATTCCTCACTGTAGTCTAATAATAATCTTCAATGATATCGGCCGATCAATGAAATATTTCGCCATGTTCTTGCGCTGACACTAGTCTTTCATGGTCGGCCTGATATTGTCAGTGATAATTAATATAATTTGCAACATAATTTGATGCAAGACGGTCACGATAATCTGATTAAAATAATTAGGATTAGATCAAATAAAGGTGGATAAGAAGGCCTATGTGGTGGTAATTATGAACTCTAACTTTATTCTGTGACCGGTGTCGAATGTTTTACTGCTCTCGCTACTGAACCGGAAGATTAGATTTCTTTGCCAATCAGGTTATTCTGATTTGCTACTAGTTCTTTGAATGCAGGTGGCCGGGAACTCAGCGAAGGAACTTGTCTGATTTCCGTTCTTGGTTCCGGCAACTTACCTATGCCTATTCCGAAAAATTTATCCGTGTCCGTTGTTCAATATAGTACATCTTTTTTAATGGCATTAACGACGGCTTCGCTACGTGCAGGGTCAGGGCTCGATCCCCCATGGTACATGAGGCTGGGCACTGTTCTTTTGCCCCATCCTCATAATCACGTTCGATCCTCATAATTCAATTCCTTGTCCTCATATTCCAGCGCCATGTCTTAAATGCCCCGGCTACTTTTCAACAGGTTCCAGCATAATGTACTCATATCTTAACGATTTATCCTAATATATCATATATTTCTCATATATCAGCGTCTTCTTTAATATCCTATCCCCTTGTCCTCATATCCCAATTCCATATCCACATTTTCCAATTTCTTGTTCTTATATCCCAGCTTCTTGTTTTCATATCCCATATGAATATTGTTTTCATATTTTCATATTCATATTTTATAGCTCCTTGTCGACATATTATTTTCAATGATATATTGATCATACTTGGTTGAACCTTCATTCCTTATATATCATATAATACCGCGTGGTATATTATGTATGACAATTTACGAGAAAGAAGTCTTAAAGGCCAAGAGCTAGACTTGGTTGGTCAGCTTTACTTGTGAACGAGTGAAAGAACGTACAAGTGGTCCCAGTGACCCGTTGACGACAATGGAGCAATTCTGTCTGGAACAACGGGGCCTGGAACAACGGCGCCTGGAACAACGGGGCCTGGAACAACGGGGCCTGGAACAACGGCGCCTGGAACAACAGGGCCTGGAACAACAGTGCCTGGAACAACGGGGCCTGGAACAACGGTGCCTGGAACACCGGTACCTGGAACAACGGCGCCTGGAACAACGGGGCCTGGAACAACGGCGCCGGGAACAACGGGGCCTGGAACAACGGCGTCTGGAACATCGGTGCCTGGAACAACGGCGCCTGGAACAACAACGCCTGGAACAACGACGCCTGGCTATGTACTCTGTTCCACGTGTAGCTTCTGATAGAGATTTGAACCCTTTCCCTTGTTAGTTATTTTTCAATTGATTCTTACTATTTATTACACTAAATAGTGTACAAATATGTGATATTGAAACAAATATATATTTGGGTAAACTCTGGGAAAGTACGTTCATTTCTTCTCCTATATGGAAAAAGTCTATATAGAATCTATACGGAAAAAAGTCTGATAATTAAAAGAATTCTTCAAGGCCAATATTGATTCAACCTGTTAAAAAATCTACGTAGACTAATCTAATTTCTAAATAAGACTAGAATCTAGTCTAGATTAAAAAAATCTAATGATATTTCATTGATATTTTACAGCATATTTTATCTCACTAATGAGATAGAGCATGATTAATAGTGCTATTGACTAGTCCACAAAACAGAATTTACATGATTTTTTGCGCAATAACTAGTGGTCAAACCCAGCTCATGCTCACACAATACGTTGTTAATTATATACATATATGTATTATATATATATATATATATATATATATATATATATATATATATATATATATATATATATATATATAACAACTGAAAACTCACAACCTAGAAGTGACTCGAACCCATACTGCCAGGAACAACGCAACTGGTATGTACAGGATGTCTTAATCCGCTTGACTATCACGACCACGACCGGACAAAAGGAGGTGATAGCCGAAGCTATTTGAACCACCACCCCGCCGGCATCCGGATGGTAATCTTGCGCATAGCATTTTATCAAATCACCTCATTCTTTGGGGCACACGTGAGGAACACAAATGCGAACAAGCCTGAATGGTCCCCAGGACTATATGCAACTGAAAACTCACACCCCAGAAGTGACTGGGATGTGAAATACTCGCCTGAAATACTCTACTTTGTGTCGCCACGTAAAGACATTAAAATTAACTACAAATATGCGTGTCTAGCAGCAAAACGATCCGTCAACTGGGATATTCTCACATAAATTTCTGGAAATTAAGAACAGAAACGTGTCGGTTTGTCTGACTTCAAGACGGATTTCATTGCCTCATAACTTCTACAATTTAGTGACGTCTAAAGAAGATTTTTTTTTTTTTAAGTTTTTCCCCATATTCAAACCAATTATAAGAATCACGATTAGCTGAGTGAACATGCTCTTCTTGCGGCCAAGAACAAAGACGTCTACGAACTTAACAATACTGTTCAGTCTAACATTCAAAGCGAAGCAGTCACACACAAGTCCGTCGACACTGTTGAGGAAGCAGGTGAAGTGGTTATGTATCCAACAGAATTTTTGAATTCACTCCATCTGCCAGGGATACCATCACACGTACGTCATTTGAAAATCTGCGTGCCAATTATCATGTTGCGAAATATCAGCCAGCCAAAACTTTGCAACACACGCGCCTTGCAAATAAAAAAATTAATCAGCAACGTCGTAGAAGCAACAATCTTGACAGGACCTTTCAAAGGTGAAGATGTCCTCATTCCTCGCATTCCTATGATTCCAACAGATATACTGTTACGGTGCCCTCTCCTATTTCTTTCGTTTGCCGGCTTAAAGAGTCATATCAGCTCTCCCTACTGATTCTCTGAGGTTCAGGGAGTCTAATGATATATGTGGCGACCAAACCGGCTGCCATTTAATGGAAGGAGGTTATATTATAAGTTGTAAATAAAGGAAAATTGGCGCCCTGTTATAAAATGAAACAGTATCCCCTACGGCAGATATGACCTTTTGGAAGGGAGACAAGCCGATCGCGGATTGGCCGACGTAGGTCGCGGGCGACAAATCAGGGCCCGCCATGACGTCACCGAGTGCCCGGGGCGGCGCCAACGTCAGAGTTGTTCTGACCGTGGAAGCGACAGGACGCGCCTCGGTCTGCTCTCAAGAATTGGAGGCTCTGCAAGCCTTGTTCAGTGGATTGAGCTGGCCATCGCCGCCATCATAGTTGTTGGAGACCCTGCGCTTCTGGGAAGCCAAAGAGGAACCAAGTTCAGTGAGCAGAGAAGTGCCAAACTTGGAAAATAGTCGGCGACGACGCTGGGCGGCGCCGCTGGCTGGACGTAGAGGTCTGGAAGGTGGGCGAGCGAGCCTAGCTGTGACTGGGGTCACATCCACGGAGAATCTTGGAAGGACGACACCGTGCCTAGGACAAGGAGCGACGCCCTGTGGGAGAAGCGAGTGTGGGGAAAAATAGAGACTAGCTCAGCGCCCATCGATGAACCAGGATTGGGGCAGCTGAATCTCAGGGATTGGAACGGCGACGACGCGAAGGCTTCACGACACCTGAGGACCTGTGGAACGTCCTGGATCGTCGAGGATCGACCCAAGGAAGCGTGGGACCCTCACACCATCGAGGGACAGGCGTCGTGAGCCAGGAGTGATAAGGTAGATCATTTTCCCTCCCATTACCCCTTGCATGAGTAGGCTAGTTAGGCCACAATATTTACTTGTGTATGTGGCAGCAAGACTTTATTACTTTAATAGTAGAATAGGCTGCAAGGCAGCTTGTGTCCAGGACTGTCAGAGAGGACAGTGTGTACGGATGACAGGACAGTGAAGAAGAGGTGCCGACGTGGTGAAGAGGCCCTCCTGTGAGAGTGTGAGACTCCTGTCTTCCTGCCCAGTTGAAGGAGAGTTGGAGGTCGTGGAAGAAGAGGCTGACGATCTCCAGACTCATTATCCATATTCCATATTCATGTATTACTTGTGATTGTGTGTGTGTGTTCATGTAATTTGCGTCAGTAAATCCACACATTTTATTACTGTGTTTGAGTGTGCCTCCATTTGTGATATTTCTCTATGAGCATACATTTCTGGCTACAAACGATATATGATACACCCACTGAACTGCATTGCTGGGGTGCAGATATAATAACCCAGCTGGCGACCTTGCTAAGAGGAAGATAGAGAAGACAGGTGGGAAAGGAGTTCCTGCAAACTTTTTTTGTCTGGCAGGCAAGACTCAGGGAGGTTATGGTTATAGGTAAGCCTGAGTCTTCCTTCACTCCCCCACGGGTCTAGGCCGGAACTGTTAACAGCAGTTTCCCCGTGGTTGACTGAAGGGCTTCCAGGGTGAATCAGTGGCACCCCTTTGTGGTGGAAGCAAAGACCTGCGGAGGTGGGCATTGTTGGTCCTATCTTGTGTGACCAAGGAGACTCCGGTGAATCCAGGGAGTCGGAGGGGCTGAGTATTTGGGCCCTTTGAGCCCCTAGCAGCCGAGTGTTAGCAGAGTCCCGGACCGCCCACCCCCACGTGACAATACCATCTCAATTTTTTAGAGATTGTAATTTCCAATACTATTGGCGTTTGAAATTACCATCAGCAGAGCCCAGGGCCAATCTTTAGAATTGTGCAGTTTATATCTAGACACGGATTGCTTCTCACATGGATAATTATATGTTGCGTGTTCTAGAGTCGACGAACCAGACAATCTCTAAAGCTCCACAGACAATGAACAACAAAAAAATATTGTACACTCACAAGCATTGTGAAATTAAACACATTAGATACGTGCGCTTTCTCATTTCTTGCTTTTCCATTTAATCAGACTGAGCCACAGAAACGCGTGGCGGGTACAGCTAGTATCTATATAAATAAAAATGTAAATCTTCGTTTGTTCAAAATCGCAAATCTTCTAAAGTTCTTCATCGATTGCTATGAAATTTTGACACAACGTTCCATTCGCATACGAGCGTGTTTTCATGTACATACTATATCGATACCACATCTGTTACTGGTAAAAACAGGCTTTTTTTGAGACTTGATTTTGGCCTATATGATGCAACTCTATAATAGCTCACTATATACGTTCATCACTGCGTTCTTGTACACTCTTGGTAACACTTCAGTGTCTTGAGCTAACTGATGTTAGTTCACGGACGCGCGCTGACAGTGTGTCTGTTACGACTCCAGACTCCACACACGTGTGTATGAATACGTCTGTGTGCGTATGTACTCACCTAATTGTGCTTGCGGGGGTTGAGTTCTGGCTCTTTGGCCCCGCCTCTCAACGAGGCGAGACCAAATGTGTGTATGTGTGTGTGTGCGTGCTTGTGTATGTGTGTGTGTGTGTGCGTGCGTGTGTGTGTATGTGTGTATGTATGCGTGTGTGTGTGTTTGTGGGTGCGTGCGTGTGTACTCACCTAATTGTGCTTGCGGGGTTTGAGCTTTGTCTCTTTGGTCCCGCCTCTCAACTGTCAATCAACTGGTGTACAGATTCCGGAGCCTACTGGGCTCTATCATATGTACATTTGAAACTGTATATGGAGTCAGCCTTCGCCACATCACTTCCTAGTGCATTCCATTTACTAACTACTCTGACACTGAAAAAAATCTTTCTAACGTCTCTGTGGCTCATCTGGGTACTAAGTTTCGACCTGTGTACTCTTGTTCGGGTTCCACCCGTGCTGAAGAGTTTGTCTTTGTCCCCCCTGTCAATTCCCCTGAGAAGTTTGTAGGTGGTTATCATGTCTCCCCTTATTCTTCTGTTTTTCAGGGACGTGAGGTTCAGCTCCTTTAGCCTCTCCTCGTACCTCATACCTCTCAGTTCCGGGACGAGTCTGGTTGCTGGGACGAGTCTGATGTGTGTGTGTGTTTACTCACACATCCTTTTGTGTACTCACCTAGTTGTGTTTGCGGGGGTTTAGCTCTGGCTCTTTGGTCCCGCCTCTCAACCGTCAATCAACCGGTGTACAGATTCCTGAGCCTATCGGGCTCTATCATATCTACAATTGAAACTGTGTATGGAGTCAGCCTCCACCACATCACTTCCTAATGCATTCCATTTGTCCACCACTCTGACACTAAAAAAGTTCTTTCTAATATCTCTGTGGCTCATTTGGGCACTCAGTTTCCACCTGTGTCCCCTTGTGCGTGTTCCCCTTGTGTTAAATAGACTGTCTTTATCTACCCTATCAATTCCCTTCAGAATCTTGAATGTGGTGTTCATGTCCCCCTAACTCTTCTGTCTTCCAGCGAAGTGAGGTTTAATTCCCGTAGTCTCTCCTGGTAGCTCATACCTCTCAGCTCGGGTACTAGTCTGGTGGCAAACCTTTCAACCTTTTATGTGTGTGTGTATATGTGTGTGCTTATGCATGTGTGTTCGTATATGTCCTTGTGCGTGCGTGCTTATGTGTGTATGTGTGTTTGTGCGTACTTGGGGTACCAGGCTGAGCCCGTGTCCCTCCCTCTCCAGCCCCTCTCTTCCTCCCTCTCCCGATGTTCCCCTTCTCTTCTAATATCCACCTGTGTCCGTTCTCTCATTTCTCCCTATACCCCTCTCATCCACTGCTCCCCTACCCTAACAATCCCCCCCCCCCCCAACACACACACCTCGTGAGCCCTGTTGGTCATATTCAGTTCCCCCCCCCCCTCTCGCCGTTGGTGGCCTGTTGGCTGTTTCATGTTCACTGTCCAACACAGTCTTTTTTAACTTGGGCCAACACTCGGACGTCTACTATAGGTACCGCTGGGAACATACTCCTGCAGGTGCCTGATATGGAGCACATGCTAGGGGCTTCAGGACGCTTTCTCGCAATGTTCAGTACAAGGCTTACCTTGCGAGGTGGGTGAGTGGAGATTGGCTGCCTTTCCTTCTTTAGTCAGTCTAGGAAAGGAATATTGGCTTACACGGTTCCTTTCATATAAAAGGGGTGGCGCCGAGGAAAATAAGACTCGCGTCCCATCACTCGAACATGTCATTCATGTTCTCACACACACACATCCAGTTGGAAATGGGTTGATGAGAAACTCTACTAGTAGAGTAAGAGAGGTCAGTAATGGACATTCTATCGGATAAGACGAAAAGAATAATTAATGGAAATGAGCCGTCGTGCATCCTGCGATGATGCAGGTGTCAGTGCATTGCCTTCTATTTATATAATCAACACGAATATCTTTGCCACTGTTCACAAAACGGGGGAAACAGTGTTGAAAAAAAAAAAATCCCGAAATTTTTCATGGTAATTTTTTATTGGATAGCGATTGTCACAGGATGGTTGAGGGTCGACTCCCAAGCCCAACAATACAAATAATCGACTCCTTGTTCCGAATCCCAGCGACTCCTGTATGGGCTGAGATGTGCGTTTGTTTGACCATAACATGATCAGATTTTTATACTGTTATCGATGTTGCATCAACTTCAGTAATTAATCTTTGAATAGACACTAATTCAATGTTCAATCATTATGATCGTTTATCAACATTTAATCAGCGTTATGAACGTTAGTTAAATGTTATCAACATTAATTTAACGTTGAAAGGAAGGGAACTATTTGGAGAAAGAGCCAAGCCATTAGCGTTGATTTAAAGTTGAATTAGCAGTTCCACTTGTAATATTGTGTCCACGGGATGAGAGAGGAAATGGAGGAGAGAGCACGGTTGGGAGTGGAATAAAACAAGAGGGATGGAGGGAGAGAGAGAGAACAGGTGGGTGGTGGAGTATGGAAGAGGAAGAAAGAAAGCGAGAGGAAAAAAGGGGATGAGAACATGAGCGAGGGTAGGAGAAAGAAAGAAGAAGAAAACGAGAGGAAGGTTAGGCGAAAGATGGAAAGATAACGGGATGGATGAAGGGAGGGAGCGGTGGGCATGGAGAGGGGAAGAAGGGAAAGAAACCAGGAGGGGGGGGGGAGGAAGGTAAAAGAAAGTGTGGGAGGGAGGGAATGAGAAGGGATATAGGGAGAATGAGAGGTAGTGAGAGAATGAGGTCGGGAGGATGGGAAGGAAAAGGAATGGGAGGAAACGAGGGAGAAAGAACGGGAGGGAGAAAGAAGAAGAGGGAGAGAGAGAGAGAGAACGGAAGAGAATGTGGGAAATTTTATATAACTCAAGAATAGGATAGAGAGAGATAGAGAGGGAGAGAATACATTAAAGTTAATTTATATAACAAAATATATACATTTTCGTTGTTAGCAAATATTCTGAAAATTCTTGGTGTGGAAACAAAGGCTCTACACGTAAATCATTTTATTCCACAGTTCAGGAATGTGTGAAGACTCTATCATGCCTGGAGGACCGCTAGTGAGTGTCAGAAAACAAATGCGAGACACTATGAATATTGGAGAGCGAATGGGAGAGTGAATTATAGAGACTTGAAGACAGTGAATGAAATCGTCAAATAGAGTTAAGGAGTGAATCAGTACTATAAATGAGAGAAAGACTATAAATGACAGTGAATGCATATCAGAATTAATATGATATAGAGTATTAGGGAGGTGCAAGTGGCGAAAAACATTGAGAATGAAGGAATAAAAAAAAAGAGATGATAGACAAGTTCGAGAATGCAGTAGAGGAAAAAGAAATGAACAATGATTGAATCTAAGAGTCACAAATGGTGACAAAGAAACGAAAAAAACAGACAAAAACGAAACAAATAATAATTGAAATTCTACAAAGACTTTAAACTTTATTAAAGAACATAAGTTACAGCTACTTCTCATGTGTCAACATGTTAGTAGGACACGTACCTGCCTTCCATGTGTTAACATGTTAGTAGGACACCAACCTGCCTTCCATGTGTTAACATGTTAGTAGGACACCAACCTGCCTTCCATGTGTTAACATGTTAGTAGGACACGTACCTGCCTTCCATGTGTTAACATGTTAGTAGGACACGTACCTGCCTTCCATGTGTTAACATGTTAGTAGGACACGTACCTGCCTTCCATGTGTTAACATGTTAGTAGGACACCAACCTGCCTTCTATGTGTTAACATGTTAGTAGGACACGTACCTGCCTTCCATGTGTTAACATGTTAGTAGGACACCAACCTGCCTTCCATGTGTTAACATGTTAGTAGGACACCAACCTGCCTTCCATGTGTTAACATGTTAGTAGGACACCAACCTGCCTTCCATGTGTTAACATGTTAGTAGGACACGTACCTGCCTTCCATGTGTTAACATGTTAGTAGGACACGTACCTGCCTTCCATGTGTTAACATGTTAGTAGGACACCAACCTGCCTTTCATGTGTTAACTTGTTAGTAGGACACGTACCTGCCTTCCATGTGTTAACATGTTAGTAGGACACCAACCTGCCTTCCATGTGTTAACATGTTAGTAGGACACGTACCTGCCTTCCATGTGTTAACATGTTAGTAGGACACGTACCTGCCTTCCATGTGTTAACATGTTAGTAGGACACGTACCTGCCTTCCATGTGTTAACATGTTAGTAGGACACCAACCTGCCTTCCATGTGTTAACATGTTAGTAGGACACGTACCTGCCTTCCATGTGTTAACATGTTAGTAGGACACCAACCTGCCTTCCATGTGTTAACATGTTAGTAGGACACACACCTGCCTTCCATTTGTCAGTAGACCACTTGAATGACTTCATTCCTCCTGTAATCCCATTTTCTCACGTTTTTCTAATGTATGTTGCTATGGTCCTATGCTATTAATGTTGTATGATGCCCTTATGGTCCAGTGTTGCTATGGTCCTATGCTATTAATGTTGTATGATGCCCTTATGGTCCAGTGTTGCTATGTTCGCAAAACTAAAAAAAAAAATATGAGTGTTTTTATCGCTCTATTGATTTTAATGTTGATGGGAAGTACTGTTTTTGGGGTAAATATTTATACAAATCAACTATTTTATATTATGAATTAGCAAAAAACATGTAATTCTTTTAATTGAATTACTTTCTTTTAGAGAACGTTACCTAAAAAAAAACACAAAACCTTCGATAATATAATGATATTATTTACATAACATGTTTTTTAGTTACCCAATTTACATTTACAGTTAAATGTGTGTAAATTCGTTTTATTTGATTACGAAACACTCAACACGCATGATGTAAGCTACTGTGACGAGGTTATAGACACGTTCAGGCGTTGCCTTCAGCACACACCCCTGGGTTACTTTGAACACATTTATGGCAGTGTATCATTTTGATTGAAACTCTCAGGTATGTCATCAATATTTCTTAAGAAAGATCAGCAAATTACTCCATTTTGCACACATTCCAAAGCAGTGATGTACAGGCGTGACCTCAGAATTCCACGAGTGGTATCATACACACACACACACACACACACACACACACACACACACACACACACACACACACACACACACACACACACACACACACACATTATGAGGGAGCGCAGGGAGAGAGAAAGGAATCAGAGTAGCACAACCCCGAACCCTATAATACCAGAGGGGAGTGGAGAGCCCTCCTCAAACAGTGCAACAGCCACAGGGAGTGGGGTACCACCCCCACATTCTACCCAACAAACACCCAACCTGCCCCATCCCCTGTCAGCCCCCCACTAAGTACCCATCTAGGGCATCCTAACACCACCCACCCCCTCCTCCCACCCACCCTCTCCTCCCACTCACCCCTCTCCCCAGGACCTCCCTTCTCCCCCATCCCCCAAGCCCTCCCTTCTCCCACATGCCCTCCCGTCTCTCCCACCCCCAAGCCCTCCGTTCTCCCCCGCCCTCCTAAGCCCCCACTCTCCCCCACCCCACCTAAGTCTTCCCCTCTCCGCCACTCCCCTAAACCCTCCCATCTTCCTCACCCACCTCAGCCGTCCTTTTCCCCCCACGCCCCCCAAGCCCTCCCCCCTTTACTGCCCCCCCATCCCCCAAAGTCTCTCCTCCCCCCCATGCTGCCCCATCCCTCCCCCTCTCACCCCCCAACCCTCCCCCCTCTCACCCCCCAACCCTCCTCCTCTCACTCTCTCCTCCAACCCTCCCCCTCTCACTCTCCCCTCCAACCCTCCCCCCTCTCACTCTCCCCTCCTACTCTTCCCCTCTCACCCCCCCTACCCTCCCTCTCTCCCCCATCCCCCCCCCCGCAAGCCCTCCTCCACCAGTCTCCCTGTACCAGATCCTCCCAGCTCCCACTCACCCCAGATCCTACAGCCCCCCCCCCCCCGCCCAGAGAAGAAGCGGAAGAGAGGCAGTTTCAGGGTGATGTACTCGAACATTGGTGGGATCACAAGCAAGACAAGTGAACTAAGGGAAAGAGCACAGAAAGTGGACCCAGACGTAATCGGACTCACTGAAACAAAACTCTCTGGAATCATAACGAATGCCGGGTTTCCCCCAGGTGTACACAGTAATAAGGAAAGAGAGGGAAGGTAAGGAGGAGGCGAAGTAGCCCTACTCATGAGAAAGGAATGGAGTTTTAAGAAGATGGCTATCCCAGGCTGTGACGGGTTCAGAGACTACATAGCAGGCACCATCACAATGGGAGGACCAAGAATAGTAGTAGCAGTAATATACAACCCTCCACCAAATGACAGAAGACCCAGTCAAGAGAATGACAACAACAACATGGTAGTTAACACCATAATTGTGAGGGCAGCCTCTGCTGCCTGTAGAAATAGATCCCACCTGCTCATCATGGGGGACATCAATCATGGAAGGATTGACTGGGAGAACAAGGAACCGCATGGAGGCGAGGATACGTGGAGAGCCAAAGTATTGGAGGTGGTGACTAGAAACATTTTGACCCAGCATGTCAGAGAACCCAAAAGGATGAGAGGAAATGACGAACCTGCGAGACTCAACCTGGTCTTCACTCTGAACGACTCCGACATAAGAGAAATCGGTTTAGAGGACCCAGAAGGAATGAGCGACCACAGTGTACTAGTGTTTGAGTACCTGATTGAAGAAAGGTTATTGAATTCGAGGAGGGATATCGAAACCAAAAGGTTAGCATACCGAAAGGGAAACTATGAGGAGATAAGAAAATTCCTAACAGATATAGCATGGGGAAACAGAGCTCAGGGGAAAGACAGCCCAAGATATGATGGACTACATCAAGCAGAAGTGCAAGGACGCAGCAAACAAGTTTGTCCCAGTCCAAAAGGAAAACAGTGAAATGAAGATGAGAAACCCATGGTTTAATCAGAGATGTAGGCTAGCTAAGCAGCAAAGTAAAAGGGCATGGAGAAACTATAGGAATAACAGGACACTTGAGAGCAGAGAAAGATACAAGAATGCCAGGAATGAATATGTCAGGATGAGAAGAGAGGCAGAAAGACAATACGAAAATGACATCGCAAGCAAGGCAAAGACTCAGCCTAAATTGCTGCATAGCCACATCAGGAGAAAACAAGAGTAAAGGAAAAGGTTATGAAATTAAGGATAAGGGCGGAAGGATTAACTACAAACGACAAGGAAGTGTGTGAGGAACTGAATAAGAAATTCCAGGAGGTCTTCACCTTAGAGCAAAGAGAAATCCCAGAGATAAGAGAAGGAATAGCTAACCAGGAACCACTGGAAGAGTTTGAGATTACCAGCGGGGAAGTAAGGAAGTGTTTACTAGAGTTTGACGTGACAAAGGCTATAGGCCCAGATGGAATCTCCCCTTGGATACTAAAGTATGGAGCTGAAGAACTGTGCCTACCACTCTCCATAGTGTATAACAAATCACTGGCAACAGGGGAACTGCCAGATATTTGGAAAGCAGCTAGCGTAGTCCCGATATACAAGAAAGGGGATAGACAGGAGGCACTGAACTACAGGCCAGTGTCCCTAACCTGCATACCATGCAAGCTGATGGAGAAGATTGTGCGAAGAAAGCTAGTGGAGCATCTGGAGCGAAAGAACTTTGTAACACAGCATCAACATGGATTCAGGGATGGCAGGTCCTGCCTGACAGGGTTACTTGAATTCTACGACCAGGCAACAAAAATAAAGCAAGAAAGAGAAGGGTGGGCAGACTGCATATTTTTGGACAGTCAGAAAGCCTTTGATAGAGTACCACTCAAGAAGCTAGTGAAAAAGCTGGAGATGCAGGCTGGAGTAAAAGGGAAGGTCCTCCATTGGATAAAGGAGTACCTAAGCAACAGGAGACAACGAGTCAATGTGAGGGGTGAGGTTTCAGATTGGCGAGAAGTTACAAGTGGAGTCCCTTAGGGGTCAGTCCTTGGACCTACACTGTTTCTGATATATGTAAATGGTCTCCCAGAGGGTATAGAATCGTTTCTCTCACTGTTTGCCGATGATGCAAAAATTATGAGGAAGATTGAAACTGAGGATGATTGTAGGAGGCTATAAGGTGACTTAGACTGAGTGAAAGGTCAAACAAATGGCTGTTCAAGTTCAACCCGAGTAAATGCAAAGTAATGAAACTAGACAGTGGAAACAGAAGGCCAGACATAGGATATATAATAGGATATGAAGTACTAAATGAAACGGACAAAGAGAAAGATCTAGGAGTTGATATCACACCAAACCTGTCTCCTAAAGCTCACATAAAGAGAATAACGTCTGCGGCATACGCGAGGCTGGCTAACATCAGAACAGCCTTCAGGAACGTGTGTAAGGAATCATTCAGAAACTTGTACATCACATATGTAAGACCAATCCTGGAGTATGCGACCCAGCATAAAGCCCGTACCTTGTCAAGCACAAGACGAAGCAGGAAAAAGTACAAAGGTATGCCACTAGACTAGTCCCAGAACTAAGAGGCATGAGTTACGAGGAAAGGCTGCGGGAAATACACCTTACGACACTGGAAGACAGAAGAGTAAGGGGAGATATGATCACAACCTACAAAATCCTCAGGGGAATCGACAGGGTAACAAGGATAAACTATTCAACACATGTGGGACGCGAACAAGGGGACACAGGTGGAAACTAAGTACCCACATGAGCCACAGGGACGTTAGAAGGAACTTTTTCAGTGTCAGAGTAGTTAACGAATGGAATGCATTAGGCAATGATGTGGTGGAGGCTGACTACATACGCAGTTTTAAATGTAGATATGATAGAGCCCAATAGGCTCAGGAATCTGTACACCAGTTGATTGACAGTAGAGAGGCGGGACCATAGAGCCAAAGCTCAACCCCCGCAATCACAAATAGGTGAGTACAAATAGGTGAGTACATACACACACATACACAGGGTACAGGGTTAGCTGAGTGGACACTACTCAGGACTCCTAATCCTAGGGACCGGGGTTCGATCCCCGGCGATGGCGGAGACAAATGGGCAGTTTCTCTTACCCTGATGCCCCTGTTACCTAGCAGTAAATAGGTACCTAGGGGTAAGACTGCTGTTACGGGCTGCTTACAGGGGGTATGTGTGTGTGTGTGTTGGAAAAAAAAATTGATCGTTGATTGACTGTTGAGAGGCGGTCCGAAAGAGCAGAATTCAACCCCGTAAGCACAACTAGGTGAATACAACTAGGTGAAAACACACACACACACACACACACACACACACACACACACACACACACACACACACACACACACACACACACACACACACACACCACATTATTAAGTTCAATCCAGGAGTATACGGCTCCAAAATTCATGTTTAGTCAAGTGTGAAATTCATGTTTAGTCAAGCACAAGATAAAGTTATAGAAAGTTCAAAGCTCTGACACCAAACAAGTCCTGCAGCTAAAAAGTATGAGTTATGGGGAGAGGCTACTGGTATTAAACCTCATTTCATTGCAAAACAGAAGGACAAAAAGATATGATTACCACCTACAAATTTCCCAGAGAAATGGATAGGGTTGATAAAGACTAACTATATATTATATATGGAATACAAACAAAGAAATGCAGGTGAAAAATTAGTACGCAAATTAGCCACAGAGACATTAGAAAAAAATTCTTTAGTGTCAGACTGGTAATCATCTCATTAGGAAGAGGTGTGGTGGAGGCAGACTCCAGATACAGTTTTAAAGGAAGGTTTGATAGAGCCCAATAGACTCTAGAATCTGAACACTTGTTGATTGACAGTCGAGAGGCAGTAACAAAGAGCTAAAGCTCAACTCCAGCAAACACAACTAGGTAAGTACAACTAGGTAAGTACACACACTCTGTGGTTCAATCAGGCATGTAAGGAAGCAAGGCAGCTAGACACACGTGCATGGAGATATCATAGAAATAACATGACACCAGAGGGCCAGAAATGAGTACCTCAGAGTGAGGAGAGAAGCGAAGAGGCAATTTGTAAATGACATAGTATATAAAGCTAAGACCCAACCAAAACTGCTATACAGTCACATCAGGAGGAAAAGAACAGTGCAAGAACTGGTGATGAATCTTAAAAAGGGAGATTATGGGTACACAGGTACACAAAGAATGATATAGAGGTGTGTAAAGTACTCAACAAGAGATTCCAGGAGGTCTTCCCAATAGAGCAAGGGAAGTCCCTGAACTAAGAGAGGAGGCGATAAGCCAAGCAGATTCGAAAGATATTGAATTTACCAGAGATGAGGTTAGGAGGTATCTGCTCGTTCTAGACGTGACTAAGGCTTTTGCACCGGATGGAATCTCACCATGGATGCTAAAAGAGGGGGCAGAAGCATTTTGCATGCCACTGTCTATGGTCTACAACTAGTCACTGGAAACGGGAGACCTACCAGAGAATTTGTTGCACGCACATTGGACGCAGTTGGACGCACATTGGTCACACATGTAGTGACCATTAATACCCTCATCTCTACTGCATAGTCAACAACGGAGTCACTGTAGATGAAGCATCACGCCAAAACACCGCCCAAGATCAGACCATCTTGAGCCTGCGTCCTGCACACACACACTATATAGCTGGCTCGTGGCCCAGCAGAGAGTATTTATAACTTTATAATAAAACCAAAGAAAAAGTCACAGGCGTTTGATACTCCATTCCTTCCCGCTACCAAGAAAGCTTGAACCACAACCAAAACAGTTCTTAATATGTTAGAAAACAGCTAACGTAATCCCAATATACAAAAAAGGGGAATAGGCAGGAGGCCCTAAACTACAATCCAGTGTCTTTAACTTGTATATCATGAAAGGTCATAGAGAAGAGAATGGATTTTGTAACACGTCACCAGCATAGGTTCATGAATGGCAAGTCGTGTCTCACAGGTTTAATAGAATTCTATGACCAAGCAACAAGCATTGAGCAAGGAAGAGAAGGATGGGCAAACTGCATTTTCTTGGACTGTCTGTGGTAGGGTAGACTGTAAGTGTTAGGGTGCTCCAATGAATAGGGGGAGACAACAACAAGACGCACAGAGTTATTGTGAGGGGGTGAAACCTCAGATTGGTGTGAAGTCAAAAGTGGAGTACCACAGGGCTCTGTGATCGGTCCAGTCCTGTTTCTGATATACGTAAATGATCTCCCAGAGGGTATAGACTCATTCCTCTCAATGTTTGCTGACGATGCCAAAATTATGAGAAGGATGAAGACAGAGGAGGACAGCAAGAGGCTACAAGATGACCTGGACAGACTGAAGGAATTGTCCAACAAATGGTTACTAGAGTTTGACTCGAGCAATTGCAAGTGATGATAATAGGCGTTGCAAGCAGGAGGCCAAACACAAGGTACCAGTTGGGAGAACAAATCCTTCAGGAGTCAGGTCAAGAGAAAAATCTGGGGGGTCGATATCATACCAGACCTGTTTGAAGCCCACATCGAATGGATAACATCAGCGGCGTATACAAGGCTCGCGCACATCAGAACGGCCTTCAGAAACTTGTGTAAGGAATTATTCAGACCCTTGTATACCTCATATGTCAGCCCAATAGCGGAATATGCATCTATAGTGTGGAATCCATATCTAGTCAAACACAAACGGTTAGAAAAGTTTCAGAGGTATGCCAACAGGCTATTCCCCGAGCTGAGAGGAATGAACAATTCCACAAGGGCTGTGACGTGGGTTCAAACCTACGTCCGAGAGCGTCTCAGTCGCTGCCTTAATCGACTGAGCTACGACATGGTTAAAAGAATTGCAACCAGACGTTCTACTGCCCTTACTTGGACCCTGCAGCCTCTCCGAGACACAAACCAGGATTTTACGGAATTTCCCCATGCACTCGAGCTCTGACAATAGGGCGTTCCACCTTTTCCCCCTTACTTCATTACACACAGAAATCACAATAGCGTGATTCCTCAAATGGACTTACGAAAGGTGACAAGCACAGTACCTCAAGGATCGGTGTTGGGACAATACTATTTCTCATTTAAATAAATGACCAATCTTCAGGAGTTGTCTTGTATGTCGGTGGATGCAGCCGATCAAAATTAATGTGATGAATTAAGACTCATCAGCACCTCGGATGAATTTCCGATGGTTCCTATATAAAAGAGGTGACGCCGAGGAAAATAGAACTCGCGTCCCTAAAAAAAAAATTGTAAAACTGTTTTTACAGTGTATTGTAAAATTCTCAAACTAAACTTAAATAAGTGGCAGAGTTCGATCAAGAAACGGCTTCTGGAGTCCAACACAAAAACTTTTACTCCCAAAAGGTGATCAGACCGCCCTTGTGGAACATCACCTGAGATGACATCCTCAAGTCAGCACCAGAGGCTAGCATTTATGCAAGTGATTGTACTTCACATTTCCAAGAGACATTCAATATGAATCCCGTTTTAAAACTATTACCGTTTTTCCCAAACGATGTCACAGTACCGTGCTGAGAATTGGACTCACAGCCCACTGATCTGAAAATAAGTGTCCAGGACCGACAGGTAACCGGTGACCCGAGCATCACCGGTCACCTCTTACTGTAGTAGTAGTAGGCATCCATCAGTCTCAGGAGACTAAGGAGTTACGACGCTCCTTAGTTCACCAACAAGATTTGGTGGACTCTTATATGTTGATATTCTATAAGGTAAAGAATATGGCAGAAAAGAGAAGACAGAAGCATGGATCAACCAAGGATGCATGAACATTAGAGGATGAGATGCTGTCAGAGGATAGTACTAGCGAAGGAACGGTTAGCAATTTATGTGACCAGTGCCTGTACTGGTCACCTTGATTGGTTCATTTTGGTTGGTTGAACAAATCCGGCAGAATCATTGAACAAATGTGTAAAACAAGACAAATTTAGATTCTAAGATCGATATACCTGCTGGAATCCATTATAATTTGAGCAGTTACAACCCATAACTGCACACGACACCTAATTATATACACGACACATGTTTTAGGTTACTCTGTAATAAGTTCACCTCCCTGTACTCGGCAATAAAATAAGATAGAGGCTCACGGAATTCTTACGAGCTATTCATGCCCAAGTAAACCTCTTGGGTAGCTTAATGCAGTAATTTTCTTTATTTTCAGATTGGTGGGTTCGGCGCCTAAATACAGCTGTTTAGTATAGTGACGAAGGACATAAGCTATTTTCGCTCAAGATAAAAGCCTCTTGAGGGTTATATCACCAATGCTCAAAAATATACCGTCCTGTCATAAAGACTAAACAAGGTTCGAGTCCTGGGCAGGGTAGGTAGTCTGGGCGCATATAAATGCATAGAAAGATGGATAACTGGGTAAATAGATGGATAGATAAATTGGAAGATGAATAAACGTTTAATAAATAAATACATGGAAGGATAGATAGTTGGATAGATAGATGGATTGATAAATAGATAGACGAATAGCTGTATAGTAAAATGGAAAGACGGATAAATGAATAGATTAATATAGCTGGATTCATATTTTGATACTAGGAAAATATTGAAAGTGGAGTGCCTCAAGGCTCTGTCCTGGGACCTCTGTTATTCATAATATATAAAATATTTAGATTCAGGTTTGAGCAGCAATATTTGCAAATTTGTCGATAATACGAAATTCGGCAGTTAAATAAACACGAAAAAAGATTTACTGTCACTTCAAGACGATCTAAATAATGTTTTGAAATAGTCAAATGATTAACAGATGCAGTTTAATGCTGACAAATGAAAGATTTGTGTCTAGGTAATAATGATAGTTACAAGATACGAGCTAGATGGTGTTGATATTGCGAATTCGGATTGCGAAAGGAATCTGGGAGTTATGATTAGTAATATTATTAAATAAAAAAATAATACATAAATGTTTGTAATAAGACAAATAGGACACTGGGATTGCTTGAAGCGTTAGTAACAAGACACCTGGTGTGGTTCTTCAGCTATATCTTGCTCTGGTTAGTGCCCATTTAGATCATGCAGTTAAGTTTTGATCGCCATACTATAGAATGGATATAAATTCATTAGAACGCGTCCAGCGTTGGATAACAAAGTTATTCCCTCAAAATCAGATACCTGTTATATAAAGAAAGAAGGACAAAGCTTTCTAATCAATCCTTCATGTGGCACTGTATCAAAAGCTTTGCTAAAGTCAAGGTACACAACGTCACAAACCTTACCACAATCAATTGCCTCAACTATGCAGGAGTAAAATGATGATAGCAAATTTGTCATTATATAGTTGTACAGAGAGGTGAACCTAAAACAAAGACTATATAATTATATCATCTAATTTATAAGGACATGTAATTTAGCGTAATAACTTGAGGAAATTCAACAGGTTTAATAATAGAATAAAAGAAACTTTTCAATGAGATGTTCGAGTCAATGAATGTAAGACTGCAGTCTGATAATAACAAAGTTTGCGTATTCAAACATACGTGTTTGACATCCCTAATAAGATAATGGACATGAGGCTGGTAAATAAAATGGAGGTGAGAGACTTATTAAAGAGCAGAATGCATTTGCTTAACCTCTTTTAAAGATGTTAAACTATATATATATATATATATATATATATATATATATATATATATATATATATATATATATATATATATATATATATATATATAAAGTATGCGAACAAGCCTGAACGGTCTCCAGGCATATATGCAACTGAAAACTCACACCCCAGCAGTGACTCGAACCCATAGTTCCAGAAGCACTCTGCATCTGATTGAAGCACTGAGCATTGATAAATTGAATTTTCATAGATTTTGATTTATTTTTATTTTTATTTAATTATTTTGTGTGAACTTTGTGTGGGGGGTGAAATGACCTGAGATACGTTAGTACCTGCATCTCATGAACCCATTACGGTGTTTATGATAACTGAATCTCAGTTCAGTTTTTTTTTTGTCTACTACAACACTTTTTCACAACATTACCCATGAACACAAGAAAAACATCTCGTCACCTGAATAATGTCTTCACGGCGCTAATTGCAATCCCGGGGATCAAGTTGACACCGGCTGGCCGAACTTAGGTAATTATAACCTTGATAATGGAATGTATTCTAAGTTGAGAGGAGGAGGAGGAGGAGGTGGAGGGGAAGGATATGTGAAGGGGAAAGAGAATGAAGTGGAATATTTATCTTTCTCACTAATGAGAGACAATTGATTCGAGAATGAGCCAAACACATACATCTGACCGGCCCGAAAGTACATTCCTGTGAATATTCTCTTTGTTAATATAAATATAATTGTCAGTTGCAGGTGTATTTTAGTGATTAGATTTGTTTACAATTTACACAGAGCCGGATTACTTTGAAAAGTAGGAGAATTTTTATTTTAATTTATAATTACCCTGAAACAGTTATGAGGTTCTTAAGACTATGCAAACAACAGTTATACATATTTCAACAAAATAAACATGTTCAGCAACATGATAACAAAGACATACACGCGCGCACTTATGAGTGCGATAGTTTGTCTGTGCACGTGAAACACACAATGCATTAGGCAGTGTTGTGGTGGAGGCTCGTCCATACACAGTTTCAACTGTAGATATGATAGAGCCCAGTAGGCTCAGGAATCTGTACACCAATTGATTGACAGTTGAGAGGCGGGACCAAAGAGCCAAAACTCAACCTCCCTCAAGTACAACTAAGTGAGTACACTCACGCTCACACTTGCATGCGCTCACACACGCACATGTACACACAATTGCGTGCGCGCACACACCCCACACACACACACACACACACACACATACACACACACACACACACACACACACACACACACACACACACACACACACACACACACACACACACACACACCCCACACACACACACACACACACTGGTGGGAATGTGGAAAATGTTAACAACATTAAAAAGAGGAAATGTTCATAATGAATCCCAATAGAGCAAGAGGACACGGACGGAAGCTTCAGCCTCAGATGTGTCATAAAGATGTTAACAAGTTTGCTTTCAGAGTAGAAGAGGATATATGGAATGCAGAATCTTGTTGTAGAGGCAATCACCATTCAAGGCTTTAAAATCAGTTATGACATGGAAATATATCAGAAGTCATTGCATTAAACAACCCGATAGAAAAGCGGGGTCCGTGAGCTGGAGCTCGATGCTGCGAGCACAAATAGGTGTATACGCAGACGCCATGGCTCCAGTGGGACTTAAAATTGCTCCAAGTAATGATACTATTTTCTGATACATTTAATTTTAGAAGAACACCTTATGATGTAGTTCGCTGTGTCTCTTACGAATGAGTAGGGAGGGAGAGAGAAAGAGAGAGAGAGAGAGAGAGAGAGAGAGAGAGAGAGAGAGAGAGAGAGAGAGAGAGAGAGAGAGAGAGAGAGAGAGAGAGAGAGAGAGAAAAAACCGTCCTCTGGAGTTATCACAACGTACAAAATATGATGATCTAACTAGCCTGAACATAAGACAGTCGATGACCCACCAATAGAAACTGTATCAACTCGCCAACTGGACGAGCATTTATGATTGACAGTAAACATCATTCGAGAGGACAGGTTGCACAGAGAGACTGACAGGTTGCACAGAGACTGACAGGTTGCACAGAGAGACTGACAGGTTGCACAGAGAGACTGACAAGTTGCACAGAGAGACTGACAGGTTGCACAGAGAGACTGACAGGTTGCACAGAGAGACTGACTGGTTGCACAGAGAGTGACAGGTTGCACAGAGAGACTGACAGGTTGCACAGAGACTGACAGGTTGCACATAGAGACTGACAGGTTGCACAGAGAGACTGACAGGTTGCACAGAGAGACTGACTGGTTGCACAGAGACTGACATGTTGCACAGAGAGACTGACAGGTTGCACAGAGAGACTGACAGGTTGCACAGAGAGACTGACAGGTTGCACAGAGACTGACAGGTTGCACAGAGAGACTGACAGGTTGCACAGAGAGACTGACAGGTTGCACAGAGAGACTGACTGGTTGCAGAGAGAGTGACAGGTTGCACAGACAGACTGACAGATTGCACAGAGTGACAGGTTGCACAGACAGACTGACATGTTGCACAGAGAAACTGACAGGATGCACAGAGAGGCTGACAAGTTGCCCAGAGAGTGACAAGTTGCCCAGAGACGGACAAGTTGCCCAGAGACTGACAAGTTGCCCAGAGTCTGACAAGTTGCCCAGAGACTGACAGGTTGCCCAGAGACTGACAAATTGCCCAGAGACTGACAAGTTGCCCAGAGAGTGACAAGTTGCCCAGAGACTGACAAGTTGCCCAGAGAGTGACAAGTTGCCCAGAGACTGACAAGTTGCCCAGAGTCTGACAAGTTGCCCAGAGTCTGACAGGTTGCCCAGAGACTGACAGGTTGCCCAGAGACTGACAGGTTGCCCAGAGACTGACAGGTTGCCCAGAGAGTGACAAGTTGCCCAGAGACGGACAGGTTGCACTGACCGAAAAAAATATTATTACATAAATATCGACACTGAAAGTTTCATTGAATATTGAATAAAGTTTTTTATTTTTTAATATAAAAAAACAAATATAAACAATTTGAAATGTATTTTTTATAAATAAAAAATAAAAATATCAACAAAAAATAAAACAAATAAAAGAGAAAGAGAAACACCCAACAATAAACAGCTTAAGCTCAGCCGTAAATATTCAGCTTTGTTTTTTCATCAGACTTTCTCAGTATCTTTAGTAGTAATGTGAATTAACACAAGTAAATATACATAAAAATCCAAGCCACGACAAGCCAGTATATAATTAAATCTAATTTCATCCGTTAATGTTTTCTTATCCGGCGTTATTTTAATTACACATGCCATGTGCTTGTAATCACCTTCCGGATAAAAAAGTCTGTCAGTCCGGATGTAAATGTGGTGAAACGTCTTGATAAGCCTTAACAAATTATTAATACGTTGAATGAGTGACAGCTCGCCGGGAGTTGTCACATCTCAAAGAAATTGGTGGTTTTGTTTTGGGTTTTACTGTCAAGAAAGAGACGGGGAAATTTGACGGTCAAGGAAGAGAAAGAGAAATCTGACTGTCAAGAAAGAGACAGGGAAATTGGACGGTCAAGGAAGAGACAGGGAAATCTGACTGTCAAGAAAGAGACAGGGAAATTTGACTGCCAATGCTGAGACAGGGAAATCTGACTGTCGAGAGAGAGCAGGGAAATGTGTCTATCAAAGAAGAGACAGAAGAAATTATACTGTTAAAGAAGAGACAAAGAAATTGTACTGTCAAGGATGAAACAGATTAAATTTACATAACAACTTAACAACATACGAATTAAGAAAACATCACAAGGACACACACAGAGATCACACTAACGTGTTGCATCAAATGAACAAATCCACAAGGGCCGTGACGAGGATTCGAACCAGCGTCCGGGAGCATCCCAGACACTGCCTTAATCGACTGAGCTACGACAGGGTTAACATTTCAACCCTTTTAACCCTGTCGTAGCTCAGTCGATTAAGGCAGTGTCTGGGATGCTCCCGGACGCAGGATCGAATCCTCGTCACGACCCTTGTGGATTTGTTCATCACAAGGCCTATTGACCCACACGAGGAGGCAGCTCCTATATATATCCACTCAAACTCATTCGTGAAAATGGAGAAATATTTGGTTCAGGACGGTGAGGCAGAACCAAAGTTCTTGGTTACCCTGGATGTTGGTTCACCGTCCTGGGGTACCCTGGATGTTGGTTCACCGTCCTGGGGTACCCTGGATGTTGGTTCACCGTCCTGGGGTACCCTGGATGTTGGTTCACCGTCCTGGGGTACCCTGGATGTTGGTTCACCGTCCTGGGGTACCCTGGATGTTGGTTCACCGTCCTGGGGTACCCTGGATGTTGGTTCACCGTCCTGGGGTACCCTGGATGTTGGTTCACCGTGCTGGGGTACCCTGGATGTTGGTTCACCGTCCTGGGGTACCCTGGATGTTAGTTCACCGTCGTGGGGGTACCCTGGATGTTGGTTCACCGTCCTGGGGTACCCTGGATGTTGGTTCACCGTCGAGGGGTACCCTGGATGTTGATTCACCGTCCTGGGGTACCCTGGATGTTGGTTCGCCGTCCTGGGGTACCCTGGATGTTGGTTCACCGTCGTGGGGGTACCCTGGATGTTGGTTCACCGTCGAGGGGTACCCTGGATGTTGGTTGACCGTCCTGGGGTACCCTGGATGTTGGTTCACCGTCCTGGGGTACCCTGGATGTTGGTTCACTGTCCTGGGGTACCCTGGATGTTGGTTCTACCCCACCGTCCTGGGGTACATTGGATGCATTTGTCAGTCTATTGTTGTTTTCCAATCATTTTTAGGTCGTTTTGTAGTGATTTTCTTTTGTTCATAAATTATTTCCTTTCTCTGTATCACTAGCAATTTTGC
>NC_091185.1:34884149-34891649 GCF_040958095.1 Procambarus clarkii | reverse complement strand
TTGTCTTATATTTTTTTAACGGTTCATTCGACTAAAATTAAAGAGGTATATGAGGAAAACACAGTTTAAACTCATGATAATATTTCTCATTTACTCTTGGCTCCCATCCTGTTGATGTTTGGTGACCTGATCATATCTCCTGTTATTACACTATTTTTATCTGAATATAATTCTGAACAAATTGTGTGTGGCTGAGTTTTAATGCCTTTGACACGGCACTTTAATATAATTTTCCCCTGACATCTGTTGTCGCTGCTCCTCATCGACCTATCTGTATATCAGTCTGAAAAAATGACAATTTTAAATTCAGATAATAGTTCCCTGTGTCGTACATTCATCTATATTTCTCTAAATATAATGTCTGCACGCAAAAAAAAAAAAAATAATAGATGTTATGAGCATTTAATCATCGTTTTTGTTACAATTTCGTTAAATTGAGTTCCAATTTTTTTTACCAATTGATGAGTTCCCTCGATTCTGGGAGCAGTCATATAGCAGACCTTAATTCCGTCTCTATATTGGTGAAGTTGTTTATGAAGTTATGGCTCAACGCTGACGCTGTGCACTCCAGCACCAGTCAGTCCTCTTCTGTGTGAAACATTCTGAGTGCCTCCATGTGTAGGTTCGTGTAGGCTGTGCCGAGACATGCCTACTTAGCATATGCTGCTCATGTAATTCAGTTGATTTACGCTTCGGTATATATGTTTATTCCAAGATCTTTTTTTTATCTCTCTGGTCACTAATTCACTTTACAATGTTCCACTGGTTTGCTTACTCCCTGTCTTCATTAATTATCTCGAATGACGTCCAGCAGCTATTTTACCGACACTGCATGTAACTTGTCAGTCTTCATTTCTCCTGAGTTCCGTCAGGAGCTCTGCGTAATAATCAGTGACTTACAAGTATCTAGTTCCTCATATCTGTCATAGGTGCGTTAAAGTAATATTTCTTTACTCGGCGCTGAAAATTTTTGATTTCACCCAATAAATTTTTGTCCTTTCGTTACTCTTTCTGTTTGTCATGTATGTGTGTGACAAGGTCAATAATATTATATATCTATAATGTCTCTCACAATGATATGAAAAGAGGAATTTTCACCTTAATTAGCAGGATCAGACATATTCTGGGAGGTGAATGTTTGTCGAATGTGAAAATACCGTTTAGACTGCTCTAATTGCAAAGTAATGTGGAGGGATGTCGCTTCGAATATAAACAGAAGAAATAGTGAGGTTGTGTGAAAATTATTAGATGCAGTGGGAAATGCTATTACATGAAATCCCAGATTTATTCTGCGCGAAGCTTTGGGTTCAAAAGGAAGTCCTAAAAATTTCAGAGTGGTTCAGAAAGTCGTGATTACAGTGGTTAATATCATTTAGCGGTGTTACGTGGGCGGTCACCAGGAGCCCCCTGTAGTGAAGCTCACCGCACGCAACGGCCTCCATCGTCCACACCACCAACACCTGCCAGTCTCCAACACAGTTTTCTGATGATCCACAACAAGGATTGTGTAGAGGACCTTAATATATTTGTTTGTCTTGCAGGGATATTCCTGTGGGATCCCTCAGCGTCTGGCTGGCCCACTAAGTGTTACTTGTTTCTGGTTTCTGTTTTACTTAGGCGGAATATCTGTTTATGACTTGTATGTTCGCTTTAGTGAGATTATGCCCCATGTATTTAACAACTTCTTCTACTCGGTTGAATCTAAGTTGAAATCTTATTGGGTTTGTAACTATGCACTGTGTTAATGTTGCAGTGGTCTGTCGGGCGTTTCTCCACAGTGCTGACATGAAGTGTAGAGGCATTGGACTACTTGGTTGTGTTTAGAAAGTGGGTGTTCATCCCCACCTCCGTACCACACTCCAGGTACATACCGTCACGGTAAAAAAGACCTGACAAGGGTTAGTGAACTTAAAATGAAGATTCATTTTTTCTTCAATAACAAAAATCAGATCTGGCATATTTTTTTTTTTTTTGTATGTGTCACATAGTCGTTATACTTCTATAATTATCAAAAGAAGGTTTGGCGTCTTTTTTCATAATTACTTAGTTTTGCAATGATGGGTTATGAAGCTTTCGTTCTTTGATCATGTCCGAGTGAAATTTGAAACTACCAGTAAAAGAAAAAATAATGGTCCTCCCAACACAAAATATCTCAAAGCATTTCTCACTAACTTCTGTGACATGTCACCTTCAACTTGAAAGCCCGAACGACTACATGTTCGCAATTCGAATGCAACACGCTAAAGAAACAGCATTGTTGAACAGTTACGAACAAGATGTAAGGTGACCCAATCATCACGTCTAAAATTAATGGTTCAGCATGGACCGAAACGTCATCACTTTCTTAATTTCCAGATGTGTGCGTTAGGGGTCTAGTTTTCAAGGACGTTATTGGGACTAAATGTCTGCAAAACAAGCAGTTGTAATGTTCCAGTGGTCTGTCGGGAATCGCTTGCCAGTGCTGACCTGTCCTCTCATCTTCTGGAACCCGGAAGCCTATTGCCCATACACATGCGTAGACAAGCCTGATGCAATGTAAGGTAATTCTGTTTTTCTATTGCTCCTTTCATCAAAGTAAATGGTTCCTAGTTGGTTGAATTCCTGTACCAACCTCCAGATCCTGATGTTGCAGCTGCTGTGATGTGGTCACTGAACATTTTCATTACTGCTCTGTCTTTAATTATTTCCTTAATCTGTGCTAGACTCTGTGGTATGCCAAATTCTGCATTTCCTTTTCTAGGTGCAAGTTTTGCAGCATCGTATGCAATGTCATTCTCCAGTATTCCTACGTGACATGACCTCAGGGTTAATAAGTACGCAATGCCCATGACTTTGGAGTGTTTACATTAATGATATGAAATTCGTCGTCAGATGAATGTAGTTACGAATCAGTGTTCTTTTTTTAAGGTTTTAGTTCTCGAATCTGTATGTATGATAACAGGTGGTCGCGCAAGAGCATGTTCCAAAGCCATTTGAAAGGCTTCCATCTCTGTGAAGTTGAACACCTGTTTAATAGACTCAAACTAATTACAAACTTTTCGGCCTTAACTGCAGCTGTGAACTCTTGTGTCTGCTTGTCCACTGATCCGTCTGTGAAAATTTGTGAAGCAGTCAAATACAAAGTTTGCGTCTATATTTACGTGTGTAATTACGTATAGCAGATGGTGGATTAGTCTGATTCTTTCATCGTTAATGAGGCTGCTGTGGATGACTGCTGGAGTGTGGTGGTGCTGCTGTGGATGACTGGTGGAGTGTGGTGGTGCTGCTGTGGATGACTGGTGGAGTGTGGTGGTGCTGCTGTGGATGACAGCTGGAGTGTGGTGGTGCTGCTGTGGATGACTGGTGGAGTGTGGTGGTGCTGCTGTGGATGACTGGTGGAGTGTGGTGGTGCTGCTGTGGATGACTGGTGGAGTGTGGTGGTGCTGCTGTGGATGACTGGTGGAGTGTTGTGATGTTGCTGTGGATGACTGGTGGAGTGTGGTGGTGCTGCTGTGGATGACTGGTGGAGTGTTGTGATGTTGCTGTGGATGACTGGTGGAGTGTGGTGGTGCTGCTGCGGATGACTGGTGGAGTGTTGTGATGTTGCTGTGGATGACTGGTGGAGTGTGGTGGTGCTGCTGTGGATGACTGGTGGAGTGTTGTGATGTTGATGTGGGTGACTGGTGAAGTGTGGTGGTGCTGCTGTGGATGACTGGTGGAGTGTGGTGGTGCTGCTCTGGATGACTGGTGGAGTGTGGTGGTGCTGATGTGGGTGACTGGTGGAGTGTTGTGGTGCTGCTGTGGATGACTGGTGGAGTGTGGTGGTGGTGCTGTGGATGACTGATGGAGTGTGGTGGTGCTGCTGTGGATGACTGGTGGAGTGTGGTGGTGCTGCTGTGGATGACTGGTGGAGTGTTGTGGTGCTGCTGTGGATGACTGGTGGAGTGTGGTGGTGCTGCTGTGGATGACTGGTGGAGTGTGGTGGTGGTGCTGTGGATGACTGGTTGAGTGTGGTGGTGCTGCTGTGGATGACAGGTGGAGTGTGGTGGTGCTGCTCTGGATGACTGGTGGAGTGTTGTGATGTTGATGTGGGTGACTGGTGGAGTGTAGTGGTGCTGTGGATGACTGGTGGAGTGTTGTGATGTTGCTTTGGATGACTGGTGGAGTGTGGTGGTGCTGTGGATGACTGGTGGAGTGTGGTGGTGGTGCTGTGGATGACTGGTGGAGTGTGGTGGTGCTGCTGTGGATGACTGGTGGAGTGTGGTGGTGCTGCTCTGGATGACTGGTGGAGTGTTGTGATGTTGCTGTGGATGACTGGTGGAGTGTGGTGGTGCTGTAGATGACTGGTGGAGTGTGGTGGTGGTGCTGTGGATGACTGGTGGAGTGTGGTGGTGGTGCTGTGGGTGACTGGTGGAGTGTGGTGCTGCTGTGGATGACTGGTGGAGTGTGGTGGTGCTGCTGTGGATGACTGCTGGAGTGTGGTGGTGCTGTTGATGACTGGTGGAGTGTGGTGGTGCTGTTGTGGATGACAGCTGGAGTGTGGTGGTGTTGTTGATGACTGGTGGAGTTTGGTGGTGCTGTTGTGGATGACAGCTGGAGTGTGGTGGTGCTACTGTGGATGACTGGTGGAGTGTGGTGGTGCTGCTGTGGATGACAGCTGAAGTGTGGTGGTGCTGCTGTGGATGACAGCTGGAGTGTGGTGGTGCTACTGTGGATGACAGCTGGAGTGTGATGGTGCTGCTGTGGATGACAGCTGGAGTGTGATGGTGCTACTGTGGATGACAGCTGGAGTGTGATGGTGCTACTGTGGATGACAGCTGGAGTGTGATGGTGCTGCTGTGGATGACAGCTGGAGTGTGGTGGTGCTACTGTGGATGACAGCTGGAGTGTGGTGGTGCTGTTGTGGATGACCGGTGGAGTGTGGTGGTGCTGCTGTGGATGACAGCTGAAGTGTGGTGGTGCTGCTGTGGATGACAGCTGGAGTGTGGTGGTGCTGCTGTGGATGACAGCTGGAGTGTGATGGTGCTGCTGTGGATGACTGGTGGAGTGTGGTGGTGCTGCTGTGGATGACAGCTGGAGTGTGATGGTGCTGCTGTGGATGACTGGTGGAGTGTGGTGGTGCTGCTGTGGATGACTGTGGAGTGTGGTGGTGCTGCTGTGGATGACAGCTGAAGTGTGGTGGTGCTGCTGTGGATGACTGGTGGAGTGTGGTGGTGCTACTGTGGATGACAGCTGGAGTGTGGTGGTGCTGCTGTGGATGACAGCTGGAGTGTGGTGGTGTTGTTGATGACTGGTGGATTGTGGTGGTGCTGCTGTGGATGACAGCTGGAGTGTGGTGGTGCTGCTGTGGATGACAGCTGGAGTGTGGTGGTGTTGTTGATGACAGCTGGAGTGTGGTGCTGTTGTGGATGACAGCTGGAGTGTGGTGGTGCTGCTGTGGATGACTGCTGAAGTGTGGTGGTGCTGCTGTGGATGACTGGTGGAGTGTGGTGGTACTGCTGTGGATGACTGCTGGAGGGTGGTGCTGCTGTGGATGACTGCTGGAGTGTGGTGGTGCTGTGTGGATGACTGCTGGAGTGTGGTGGTGCTGCTGTGGATGACTGGTGGAGTGTGGTGGTGCTGCTGTGGATGACTGGTGGAGTGTGGTGGTACTGCTGTGGATGACTGGTGGAGTGTGGTGGTACTGCTGTGGATGACTGCTGGAGTGTGGTGGTGCTGCTGTGGATGACTGGTGGAGTGTGGTGGTGCTACTGTGGATGACTGGTGGAGTGTGGTGGTGCTGCTGTGGATGACTGGTGGAGTGTGGTGGTGCTGCTCTGGATGACTGGTGGAGTGTGGTGGTGCTACTGTGGATGACTGGTGGAGTGTGGTGGTGCTGCTGTGAATGACAGCTGGAGTGTGGTGGTGCTGTGTGGATGACAGCTGGAGTGTGGTGGTGCTGTGTGGATGACTGGTGGAGTGTGGTGGTGCTGTGTGGATGACAGCTGGAGTGTGGTGGTGCTGTGTGGATGACAGCTGGAGTGTGGTGGTACTGTGTGGATGACTGGTGGAGTGTGGTGGTGCTGTGTGGATGACTGGTGGAGTGTGGTGGTGCTGTGTGGATGACAGCTGGAGTGTGGTGGTACTGTGTGGATGACTGGTGGAGTGTGGTGGTGCTGATGATAATATATAAATGTATAAAATATATTGTTCGTTCATCAGGTCTGACAGTTATGTCAGATTTTTTATATTATTCAACATTTCTAAATGTAAATAATGGAACACTGTTTTTCATATAGTAGTAATTTGCCTTTAATTGTGCCACTAAGTGCCTCTAATTAAAATCTGGGCTTCATAAAATATTTGAGCAATGGAACCCATACGGACATGGTGAAGGATTGCATCTGTTGATATATGCTTTCTCTTGTATATATATGGAGTTATGTGGTAATGTTGCCCTTTGATGCAGCGCTTGCTTTATAGTGGTCTGGTGGTCAAGGACTTGTTTTGTAGTGTAGTGATTTTGTTCAACAAAACTTGCTTTGTGATGTAGAGACCATTTGTTAGGTCACTTGGGTGGCATAACACTTGCCATGTGGTGAAGTGATCCAGTGTTACAGCACTGGTTTTGTGGCATTAAGGTCTTGTACTACAATACTTGCTTAGTGGCATTAAGGTCTTGTAGTACAGCACTAGCTTTGTGGCATTAAGATCTTGAGGTACAGCACTTGTTTGTGGCATTATGGTCTTGTAGTACAATACTTGCTTTGTGGCATTAAGGTCGTGTAGTACAACACTTGCTTTGTGACATTAAGGTCGTGTAGTACAACACTTGCTTTGTGACATTAAGGTCGTGTAGTACAACACTTGCTTTGTGACATTAAGGTCGTGTAGTACAACACTTGCTTTGTGACATTAAGGTCGTGTAGTACAACACTTGCTTTGTGACATTAAGGTCGTGTAGTACAACACTTGCTTTGTGACATTAAGGTCGTGTAGTACAACACTTGCTTTGTGACATTAAGGTCGTGTAGTACAATACTTGCTTAGTGGCATTATGGTCGTGTAGTACAATACTTGCTTAGTGGCATTATGGTCTTGTAGTACAACACTTGCTTTGTGACATTATGGTCTTGTAGTACAACACTTGCTTTGTGGCATTATGGTCTTGTAGTACAACACTTGCTTTGTGACATTATGGTCTTGTAGTACAACACTTGCTTTGTGGCATTATGGTCGTGTAGTACAATACTTGCTTAGTGGCATTATGGTCGTGTAGTACAACACTTGCTTTGTGACATTAAGGTCGTGTAGTACAACACTTGCTTTGTGACATTAAGGTCGTGTAGTACAACACTTGCTTTGTGACATTAAGGTCGTGTAGTACAACACTTACTATGTGGCATTATGGTTTTCTTGTGCAGCACTTCATACACATAGAACTACTGTATACACTTTTCCCCAACACTGACAACAATATGTTCGTCGACGAATGTTATATTGCCAACTCTTCAATGCACATAATACATTGTATACACATCG
>NC_091185.1:34841649-34881649 GCF_040958095.1 Procambarus clarkii | reverse complement strand
TTCGGGCAAGTCCTTAATCCTATGGTCCCTGGAATACGATCCCCTGCCGCGAAGAATCGTTTTTTCATCCAAGTACACATTTTACTGTTGCGTTAAACAGAGGCTACAGTTAAGGAATTGCGCCCAGTAAATCCTCCCCGGCCAGGATACGAACCCATGACATAGCGCTCGCGGAACGCCAGGCGAGTGTCTTACCACTACACCACAGAGACTGTCACTGGGGGTATATGTATTCTCGTTGGGAATGTAGATGCACAGGTGTAATCCCATACGACCTGTTTACCTTCCCTTCAAGGCTGCACAACTGGGGTTCCCTTTGTGCTGGACACCCAGCTGTAGCCAACTTCTCTTGATGATGTCATTGACTGCTTCATGTCTGACAATCTTTCCCTGTGTCTTACTTCAAATGAGTCCATGACTGCCGTATTGGTCTGCCCGTGCATGGCCGCAAACACACCGGTGTTCGGTGGAGATAGGGGCAGCAAGGCGCAGAGCAACACCAATACTTAGAGCGCGTGGTCCAGGCGGGTGCCCAAGGCGGATATAGGGACTGCCAACAGGAAGTCCCCAGCATAGGGGGCTTGCACAGCTAGGAGACACGCTCTGTCCTTCTGAGAAGCTGCGTCCAGCAATGCTTTGGCGATGTTCTCCACTATGGGGCTATCCCATTTGGCCTGTTTACCGTCGTTTGGAAAAGTTGGTCGGGTGTGTGAATTGGCAAGAGTGTCCCACGGACCAGCTCCTTCCACAAATTTGGCATCACGAATCCCAATGGAGTTCCTTAGGTATTCTGGTAGTATTTCCTTCACTAATTCACTTGTAGCACTGGTCGAGGATAAGAATGCCGACAATGCTAACTGTGTCGCCTTGCGAATACCTATACCCCCGAGTCTGGGGGTATATGTATTCTCGTTGGGAATACCTAGGGAACCAAGCAACTGGAAGCGTTGCTTGTCCCTGTGGTCATCTTGCAGGGAGAGGTTTAACACTTTCATGGTTATTGTCTTTAGGAGTGAGTAGTTTTCCGTTAATTTTGGGCTGTCAAAGGAAGGAGCACACCTGAGGAAATAGGTAAGTCTGGGCAAGGCCAGGCACCTTGTAAGAAGGTGCAAAGCATTGTGAGCATCCAAAGCCCTTATTCGCGCCTCCATCTTCCTCAGGTCTTTAAGCTTTTCTTCGAGGACTACCTCAATGGCGTTCGAGCCCAGAGGTGCCCCTAGCAGCACACTGTCGGTGGGAACGATCACTTGGGCTCCTGGCAATAAGATTCGTACTGCATCTATGATTGGTTGGCTGGATGAGATGATTTCACACTTTGATGGATTTATTGTAAGGCCTAACTCCTCTCCCCTAGATTTCACTAGCTGAAGATCTCCTAGCAGGGATTCCTGTGTCCCTGCCAGGGTGCCATCGTCCAGGAACCAGATGTTGAATTCGCTGGACAACCTACTTGTGACCTCCTTAGCTGCCATGAAGAAAAGGAAAGGGGCAAGTCGGTCTCCCTGCTGGACACCTTCTGCAGAAACAACTTCATGTTCCCCAAACAACAGTGTCGATTCCCTACTGTACCCTGCTGAAACGAAAGGAAGTAGACAAGGAAAGCTGGTTCGAACTGCTTCCAGTGCCACATCCCTTTTTACCTGGTTGAAGGCATTTTTAAAGTCAAAATTAATTAATGCCTTATTTTCTGGGAGGCGCTTGATATAGGCTCGTGCTGCATGAGCTGCTGCTTCACAGCCATGGGGGACACCAAAACCTATTTGATGGGGTTGAAACATCGTTGCAGCGTCTATGCTGATTTTTCTGACAGCTGCCCTAGCAACAAGGCGCCGAAGTGTGTTACCCACGGCAAAGGGTTGGATCCACCATCCTTCTTCTTAAGAGCACAAAGGGATGCTCCTAAGAAGAAGGGTTTAATTGTATCTGGGATCAACCCTGAGAGACAGACGTTGACAAACTTTGTGAGATATATATATATATATATATATATATATATATATATATATATATATATATATATATATATATATATATATATATATATATATATATATATTGTGACGGTAAAGCGTTGGTGTTCGGCTGTTTCAAAAGCTGGGGGCAGGGCCTCATCACATCACAAAAAAGAGAGAAAAGTTTGTCCTTTCGTCTGTGGTAAGGTAATGGGAAGACACACAAAACACCAGTATATAAACAATGAAATTTTAATTACTCTAGAAAACAAGACATGAATAAAGGCAATCTCATAAAATGTAGGACAAGTCAACAAACAAAACAACATGAATAATCACTGGCAAATGAAAAGTTACGCTAAGACAAGTAAGTTACAGTGATAGCAATATAAATTAAATAATGGGTGCTGGAATACTGGCTTCAAGCTGCCACCTCACTTAGTATACGAAAGCCAAGGCTTAGTCTACCAGCGAGAGATGTCAACTCCAAGAAGCACAAAGATATTCTGACGAGTCTGGCGTGCTGCTGCCCAGACGTCGACTCTCGGTGGTGGTGGTGATTGCAGGTGCGGCGAGACACCAGCCAATCAGCAACAGGCAGGCGGAAGATAAGCAGTTTGCTGGTTACGGCGGCTGTAGCAGGTGTCGGGGTGTGCAGGGTACGATTTGTTTCCTGGGCAAAACGTTTGGCGATACTGGTGGACGTATCTTCTATATAGTATCTTGTATGTTACGACGTAATGATGTAGGGAAAAGCAGGCTCAATCTCTCTCTTGAAAGAGATTATCGTCACAACTCTCCCCTGAAGCCTGCGGTTCTGGAAGAAGTTACGTCTTCATGTGGTAGAGTGATAGTTGGAGTTGCTTCTACTTCATAGACTCTGGAGAGGGCGTCGGCTATGATGTTGTCAGAACCCTTGATATAGCGGATCTCCAGGTTGAAATCTTGCAGATATCAAGCCCATCGTAGAAGACGCTGGTTATGGAATTGGGCTTGATGTAAGAAGCGGAGAGGATTGTGGTCTGAGAAGATGGTGGTAGACCTGGCACCTTGTAGGTATGGAGCAAAGTGCTGGAGATTCAGGATGATGGAGAGTAGCTCCTTTTCAATAGTGCTGTAGTTCCTCTGGTGGGGTTTCAACTTGTAGCTGTAGTAGCTGACAGGTAGAACCTCCTCGCCTCGTTGCTGCATCAGGACACCACCGATGCCGGTACCACTGGCGTCGACATGAAGGACGAAAGGCTTGGTGATATCTGGCGAGGCGAGAATGGGATTAGAACAGAGGAGGAATTTGAGTTGTTCGAAAGCAACGGTTTGCTGCATGGTCCAATTATACCGTTGCTTGGGACTGGTTAAAATGATTAATGGTGTGGCTACTGTACTAAAATTTCTCACAAACCTACGGTAGTAGGAGGCAAGACCAAGGAAGTGCAGGAGCTGCTTCCTGGTGGTAGGCTGTGGATAATGCTGGATGGCTTGAGTGTGTGTGTCTAACGGAGCTAGGCTGCCACTCCCAATTACATGACCCAGATAACGCACTTTACCTTTGGCGAAGGTGGACTTGCCCAGGTTGATGGTGAGGCCGGCTGTCAGGAGCTTTGCGAACAGTCGTTGCAGCTGGAGCAGATGTTCGCTCCAGGTGTTGGAAGCTACGACGATATCATCCAAATAGGCGTAGGTGTTATCCAAGCCCTGGATGACACGGTTGACAGCTCTCTGAAAGGTGGCCGGGGCATTACATAGTCCGAAAGGAAGGCGTTCATATCTGAAAAGTCCAAAGGGAGTGATAAAGGCAGATATTTCTTTGGCTCGCTCTGTTAGACACACTTGGTAATATCCCTTAAGCAAGTCCACTTGGGACAAGTACTGGGCATTACCAATGGCGTCAAGAATGTTATCTATCCTTGGCAAGGGGTATGCATCCTTGACAGTCACATTATTTAATTTACGGTAATCCGTACACAGTCTCACCTTACCTTGGGGTTTTAGCACCAAGATACAGGGTGAGGCCCAGGGGGACTCACAAGGTGTAGCCAGTCCATGATCCAAGAGGTACTGCACCTCAGCACGCATGACTTCCTTCTTGCTAGGGCTGATTCGGTACAAGGGTTGACGAATCGGCCGGGTGTCAGGGAGCAGTTGGATGTCGTGCAGGGTAACATTACACTCTTGGGGATCATCTCGGAACAACTCCTGATGTTCTTTGAAGATCTTGACGAGAGGTGCACTATGATTGTCCTGAAAATAATTGGGAAGATCAGTTAGGATTTCCGAATTAGAAAGCGCTGACTCCTTGTCAGTGCTTTCGGGAGGAGAAGCAGGGAAGGTCTCACTGTGGATGTATGGCTCTTTAAAGGAAGAGTAGTTAATCATGACAGTGGGAGGAGTACCGTTATATAGCTTCAGGAGGTTGACGTGGCACAACTGGGTCTTCCGCCGCCTATCTGGAGTCTCTAGAACGTAGTTATGGTTGTTTCTGCACTCCTTGATGCGGTAGGGTCCTGAAAACCTGTTTTGTAAAGGAGAACCTGGGATAGGGAAATAAGCAAGCACGAAGTCTCCCGGTTTAAATTTCCTTACTTTGCTGGTCTGGTCGTAATGAGTCTTCATCCTCTCCTGTGCTTTCAATAGATTATCTTGGGCAAAACTGTGGACCCTCTCTAGAATGTGTTATAGGTTTTGAAGAAACTGGGGCACATTCTGATGCTCACTGAAGGTGGCATCACGTAGAGAGTCTTTGAAAGCTTTGAGAGAAGTACGGCACTTACGTCCGTAGAGCATCTCATAAGGAGATACTCCTAGAGACTCATTGGGAAGACTTCTAAAGATGCACATTATCAGGTCAATTTGCTTATCCCAATCCTTAGAGGTTTCATTACAAAACTTCTTCAGGAGTGCTTTAATAGTCTGATGACTACGCTCAAGAGAACCCTGTAAAGCAGGATGATAGGGGCTGGACAATACCTGTTTGATGTTGAACTTTTCCAGTGTCATCTTGAAGAGATCACTGGTGAAGTTGGTGCCACAGTCGCTCTGAACCTCCCTTGGAAATCCATACTGGGTGAAGATCTTCAATAAGTGTTTCACAACCGTAGCAGCCATAATGTTCTTTACTGGAACTGCTATGGGGAATCTGGTGGTAGGACACTGGATGGTTAAGATATAGGCGTTACCTGAACTGGTCCGAGGTAAAGGACCAACACAGTCTATAATAAGTCTGTGGAAAGGTTCCGCAGGCACCTGTATGGGAGTCAGTGGTGCTCTGGGAATAGAGATGTTCGGTTTACCTGCCATCTGACATGTATGACACTGTTTGACGTTCTGTTTGACGCTATTTACCATACCTGGCCAGTTGTAGTCTTGACGGATTCCATGGTAGGTCTTGTTAAATCCGTAGTGGGAGAGTGCTCCATGGGCCAGGTGTAGAATAGTGGGCTGGCAGGAATCACTAGTTGTTCGACGTTGGCCCAATCGTCCTCCTCCTTCAGTTTACTGGGTCTATATCTGCGGTAGAGCAACTCGTTCTCTAGGAAGAACCCAGGAATACTGTCAGGTTGAGTCTCAGCCTGGAAAAATAATGGTGTCAAGGTAAGATCTTCCCTCTGTAACTTACGGAACTCCAACTTGGTCAGATTCGGGGGTAGTTTCTGAGAGTCTTGAGGGACAGCGGTAGCAGTAGAGTCAGCTGGCTGTGGTCGTGCAGCTTGTGCACGGGTGGTCACCAAAACCGGAGGAGAAACTTCATCACTCTCTTGAACCTTTGCTGGAACATACTCAAAGATGGGATTATCCATAACAGAGGTACACACCTGGGGTTTGTCCATGACGATCAGGTTGGTCGATTGCAGGTCTTCTGCCAAGTCGTTGCCCAGGAGAAGTTGCACTCCAGGCATGGGAAAAGGCTTTTCCCTGATGGCGACTTGGACTTCTCCGGTCACGAAGGGACAATCCAGGTGGACTCTGGCGAGAGGATAAGGATTGGTAGCAGTGAGGTCAGTGATGAAGACAGTTTCTCCGGTGTAGGCAATATTGGGCACAGCTGACTTCAAAATAATCGATTGAAGAGCCGCTGTGTCCCTCAAGATCTTCAGTTTGAAACGTCCCTCCGGATTTGAGCTGTTGGTAGAGACAGTTCCAGTATACAGGTGTTTACTGAAAAGAGAAAGATCATTACCATGAACACCAACATTCATCACAGGCTTACCGGACTTAGGAGGAGTCTGTTTGGGTTTAGGTGATTCGGTGTTTCCTTTGTATTGAGACTTACCACATTTATCTATGGTATGTCCATAGAGTCTACAATACTTACAGTACAATTGGGAGCCAGCTTGATCGGTACTCACTTTCTCGTAACTGTACCATGACTTCTTACTGGAAGATGGTTCGGGTGTCAGCCGGTGGATGAGGCTGTAAGTGTCAGCCGACTTAGCACACTTTAGGTAGTCGGTTTCTTCTTTATCTGCTAAATATAGACGGACAGGAGGCGGCACACGCCTCAAGAATTCTTCAACTAGCATGAGGTTGACGAGTTCTGCAAAGGTAGAGACATGTGCTGCTTCCAGCCATTTCATAAAATATCTCCTTTTGGTATTAGCAAATTCGAGAAAGGTAGTGATACTTGCCTTCAGGTGGTCACGGAATTTCCTTCGATAACTTTCGGTGGAGAGAAGGTAGGCGTCCAACACTGCTTGTTTCAGAGTCTGGTAGTCATTCTCAGACGCCAAAGTACTGAGTGTAACTGCAGCTCTACCTGTAAGATGTACTCTGAGAAGGGTTGCCCATTGGTCGGCAGGCCAACTAAGTTGATTAGCAAGGGTTTCAAAGGTGGTAAAAAACACATCAACTTCTGTCTCTACGAATGGTGGCATTAACTTACTTGCATGTGATATATTGAAACTGACGGGAAGATTGGCGGTAGCTTGCTGGCGTTGAGCGAGGTGTGAAGTTTCCAACGCGAATTCTCGTTGACGACATTCTTTAGCCAGAGTTGCTTGTTGTTTGTCATGTTCGTGTTGCATCTCCAATTGGCGTTGTTTTGTTTCAAGCTGTACTCGTTCCCGCTCACGGAGTATTGCAATCTCACGTTCCTTGAGGGCGATTTCACGTTCTTGTTCTTCGTTCCTCAAGGCAGCTTCACGTTCCTTGAGGGCGATTTCACGTTCTTTTTCTTCCTTTCGTATGGCAGCTGCTTCCCTTTGTTGCTCGAGGGCTTCTCTGTGCTGCTCGCGTTCGATTTTGGCCAGCTCTAGTTTGAGTTTTATCGTTGCCAAATCAGTTTTATCTGCAATAAAGTAAGTTTCGTGAGTTTCAGAGTCTATCTTACCTTTCTCTAAGAGATGATCCAGTAACAGGTTATGCATTTCATTTTTGTTGGCTTGGTAGGGAACTTCTAGTTGATACTCATGTGCAAGAGTTTGTAATTCAGTCCTCTTGGCCCGACTTAGAAGTCCCTATTTCACCTGCTGGATCTGCACGGAAAGCTTGGAGACGAAACATGGTGAAATTAGCAAATAAATGCACAACGAATATACTGTTGTGATATGGTGAATGTCAGAAACAGGACAACGTGGCAACTGGTACCTATCCTGTGGAATCGTTAACAATTAATGTTAATTTCAAGATGATAAATGATTAATAAATCAAGGTCGCAGGAAATATTGTACCCGGTACTCATGTAAGAGGATAAGGGCAAGAAAATCCTACTAAACAAGCGAAACTGAGTTTCTAAAACAAATGAAACAGTTAATTGCCTCAAAAGTAAATTAGGTAGTCCAAGAATGTAGGCATACCTTGCCGAGTCTCTATAGGACATAAGCAAGTTTTTCCCACTGAAATTAATATGATACTTACAGAATTAGCGAACTTTTGTGCTCTGAAAAAGAAGGCTAACCCAGCAAACAATTTTAGGTTGCCACAACATATCTGGAAAGTATTTGAAAGTATTGGAAACGTTTGTTTTATCGTATCAGATACGATATTGTGTGTGGACTTAAATAGGTTTCCAAAACTTATAACCAAGACATATGTATCTAACACTAATTTGAGATGTTGTGGCAACTTTACACTCCTAACATGAGTCATTCATAATCCATTCATATACCAATATGAATCTCTTATGAAAGGTTTGAGCCAATAATCTGAACCCTTTTCACATCTTTGTTTAAAGTTAAATTTCTTGAAATTAAATTATATTTTATATTATATTATTTTTATTATATTTTATATTATATTATTATTTTCAATTTAAATATTAAAACCAATTTAAGGGTAAAAAAAATCTAATAATTTATATTTCTTTTATTATTTACTAACAATTATAATTATTTACTAACGGAGAGAGGGGAGGCTGTACGGCGGAGAGTGGCGGCTGTGGCGGACAGTGGCGGCGGTGGCGGATAGTGGCGGCGGGCGGACAGTGGCGGCGGCGGGCGGACAGTGGCGGCGGGCGGACAGTAGCGGCGGTGGCGGATAGTGGCGGCGGGCGGCGGTGGCGGATAGTGGCGGCGGGCGGACAGTGGCGGCGGGTGGACAGTGGCGGCGGGCGGACAGTGGCGGCGGCGGGCGGACAGTAGCGGCGGTGGCGGATAGTGGCGGCGGGCGGACAGTGGCGGCGGTGGCGGATAGTGGCGGCGGGCGGACAGTGGCGGCGGGCGGACAGTGGCGGCGGGCGGACAGTGGCGGCGGGCGGACAGTGGCGTCGGGCGGACAGTGGCGGCGGTGGCGGATAGTGGCGGCGGGCGGACAGTGGCGGCGGGCGGACAGTGGCGGCGGTGGCGGATAGTGGCGGCGGGCGGACAGGGCGGCGGCGGGCGGACAGTGGCGGCGGGCGGACAGTGGCGGCGGGAGGACAGTGGCGGCGGGCGGACAGTGGCGGCGGGAGGACAGTGGCGGCGGGCGGACAGTGGCGGCTGTGGCGGATAGTGGCGGCGGGCGGACCATGGCGGCGGTGGTGGACAGTGGCGGCGGGCGGACAGTGGCGGCGGCGGGCGGACAGTGGCGGCGGCGGGCGAACAGTGGCGGCGGCGGGCGGACAGTGGAGGCGGCGGGCGGACAGTGGAGGCGGCGGGCGGACAGTGGAGGCGGCGGGCGGACAGTGGAGGAGGCGGGCGGACAGTGGCGGCGGCGGGCGGACAGTGGCGGCGGCGGGCGGACAGTGGTGGCGGCGGGCGGACAGTGGCGGCGGCGGGCGAACAGTGGCGGCGGCGGGCGGACAGTGGAGGCGGCGGGCGGACAGTGGAGGCGGCGGGCGGACAGTGGAGGCGGCGGGCGGACAGTGGAGGCGGCGGGCGGACAGTGGTGGCGGCGGGCGGACAGTGGTGGCGGCGGGCGGGCGGACAGTGGTGGCGGCGGGCGGACAGTGGTGGCGGCGGGCGGACAGTGGTGGCGGCGGGCGGACAGTGGTGGCGGCGGGCGGACAGTGGTGGCGGTGGCGGACAGTGGCGGCGGTGGCGGACAGTGGCGGCGGTGGCGGACAGTGGCGGCGGTGGCGGACAGTGGCGGCGGTGGCGGACAGTGGCGGCGGTGGCGGACACTGGCGGCTGTGTCTGGCGGTGGTGGCGGGCGGTGGCGGGTGGCGGCGTCTGTGATGAGTGGTGGCGGCTGGCGGTGGTGGGTGGTGGCGGCGGTGGTGGTGGGTGGTGGTGGCGGTGGTGGTGGTGGGTGGTGGTGGCGGCGGCGGCTGGTGGTGGTGGGTGGTGGCGGCGGTGGTGGTGGGTGGTGGTGGCGGCGGCGGCTGGTGGTGGCGGCGGCGGCTGGTGGTGGTGGTGGTGGGTGGTGGTGGCGGCGGCGGCGGCGGCGGCGGCGGCGGGTGGTGGGTAGCGGCGGCGGCTGGTGGTGGTGGGTGGTGGCGGCGGGTGGTGGTGGGTGGTGGCGGCGGGTGGTGGGTGGTGGCGGCTGTGGTGGGTGGTGGCGGGCGGTGGCGGCCGGTGGCGGGCGGCGGCGGCGGCTGTGGTGGGTGGTGACGATCGGCGGTGGGGGGGGCTGGTGGCGGCTGGCGGTGGCGGCTGGCGGTGGCGACTGTGGCAACGGGCGGTGACTGCTGATAGCGGGCGGTGGTGGCGGCTGGTGGCAGGTGGTGGTGGCGGTGGTGGCGGCTGGTGGTGGCGGCTGGTGGTGGTGGCAGCTGGTGGCGGTGATGGCGGCTGGTGGTGGGTGGCGGGTGGCGGCGGGTGGTGGGTGGTGGCGGCGGGTGGTGAGTGGCGGTGGTAGGTGGCGGTAGCGGGTGGCGGCTGGTGGTGGGTGGTGGCGGGTGGCGGCTGGTGGGTGGCGGGTGGCGGCGGGTGGTGGGTGGTGGCGGCGGGTGGTGAGTGGCGGTGGTGGGTGGCGGTGGTGGGTGGCGGTGGCGGGTGGCAGCTGGTGGTGGGTGGTGGCGGGTGGCGGCTGGTGGTGGGTGGTGGCGGGTGGCGGGTGGCGGCTGGTGGTGGGTGGTGGCGGGTGGCGGCTGGTGGTGGGTGGTGGTGGGTGGCGGCTGGTGGTGGGTGGCGGCTGGCGGCTGGTGGTGGGTAATGGCGGGTGGCGGCTGGTGGTGGGTGGTGGCGGCGGGTGGTGAGTGGCGGTGGTGGGTGGCGGTGGCTGGTGGCGGCTGGTGGTGGGTGGTGGCGGGTGGCGGCTGGTGGTGGGTGGTGGCGGGTGGCGGCTGGTGGTGGGTGGTGGCGGGTGGCGGCTGGTGGTGGGTGGTGGCGGGTGGCGGCTGACGGTGGGTGGTGGCGGGTGGTGGTGGGTGGCGGCTGGTGGTGGGTGGCGGGTGGCGGCGGGTGGTGGGTGGTGGCGGCTGGTGGTGGGTGGTGGCGGCTGGTGGTGGGTGGTGGCGGCGGGTGGTGAGTGGCGGTGGTGGGTGGCGGTGGCTGGTGGCGGGTGGCGGCTGGCGGTGGGTGGTGGCGGGTGGCGGCTGGTGGTGGGTGGTGGCGGGTGGCGGGTGGCGGCTGGTGGTGGGTGGTGGCGGGTGGCGGGTGGCGGCTGGTGGTGGGTGGTGGCGGGTGGCGGCTGGTGGTGGGTGGTGGCGGGTGGCGGCTGGTGGTGGGTGGCGGCTGGTGGTGGGTGGTGGCGGGTGGCGGCTGGTGGTGGGTGGTGGCGGCGGGTGGTGAGTGGCGGTGGTGGGTGGCGGTGGCTGGTGGCGGCTGGTGGTGGGTGGTGGCGGGTGGCGGCGGGTGGTGGGTGGTGGCGGGTGGTGGGTGGTGGCGGGTGGTGGCGGCTGGTGGTGGGTGGTGGCGGGTGGTGGTGGGTGGCGGCTGGTGGTGGGTGGCGGCTGGTGGTGGGTGGCGGCTGGTGGTGGGTGGAGGCGGGTGGCGGCTGGTGGTGGGTGGCGGGTGGCGGCGGGTGGCGGCTGGTGGTGGGTGGTGGCAGGTGGCGGGTGGTGGTGGGTGGTGGCGGGTGGCGGCTGGTGGTGGGTGGCGACTGGTGGTGGGCGGCGGGTGGCGTCTGGTGGCGGCCAGCTGGGACACACCCTTCACCACTGAAGGTCTGAGCAAAACTACCCATATGTCTCTCTCACCCACCAGCCCAGTGTTGCCAGCTGGCGCTCTCAAAATGTTTCCTTCAAAGATTGTATATTATCTTTGAACAACAAGTTTGATTATCAAGGAAATAATGCATATATTATTGTCACATTAATACTGTGCAATATCTTATTACATTCCTGCTAAATAATTATATTTTGAAACAGGACAAAAAATCCCACATATATATAAAAACCAACATTAGAGATCACGAGGCCTAGGCCTCGCCTGTGACCACACATCCTGCCTCCCTGGCCTGCTACACTCACACACCTCACACTCTTAACTCTCTCATAATCACTCTCACTCTCTTACTCTGTCACTCTTACTCTCTGTCACTCTTACTCTCTGTCACTCTTACTCTCTGTCACTCTTACTCTCTGTCACTCTTACTCTCTGTCACTCTTACTCTCTGTCACTCTTACTCTCTGTCACTCTTACTCTGTCACTCTTACTCTGTCACTCTTACTCTGTCACTCTTACTCTCTGTCACTCTTACTCTCTGTCACTCTTACTCTCTGTCACTCTTACTCTCTGTCACTCTTACTCTGTCACTCTTACTCTCTGTCACTCTTACTCTCTGTCACTCTTACTCTCTGTCACTCTTACTCTCTGTCACTCTTACTCTCTGTCACTCTTACTCTCTGTCACTCTTACTCTCTGTCACTCTTACTCTGTCACTCTTACTCTGTCACTCTTACTCTGTCACTCTTACTCTGTCACTCTTACTCTCTGTCACTCTTACTCTCTGTCACTCTTACTCTCTGTCACTCTTACTCTCTGTCACTCTTACTCTGTCACTCTTACTCTCTGTCACTCTTACTCTCTGTCACTCTTACTCTCTGTCACTCTTACTCTCTGTCACTCTTACTCTGTCACTCTTACTCTCTGTCACTCTTACTCTCTGTCACTCTTACTCTCTGTCACTCTTACTCTCTGTCACTCTTACTCTGTCACTCTTACTCTCTGTCACTCTTACTCTCTGTCACTCTTACTCTGTCACTCTTACTCTCTGTCACTCTTACTCTCTGTCACTCTTACTCTGTCACTCTTACTCTCTGTCACTCTTACTCTCTGTCACTCTTACTCTGTCACTCTTACTCTCTGTCACTCTTACTCTCTGTCACTCTTACTCTGTCATTCTTACTCACTCTCAGTCACCCTTACCCATTCATACTCACTCTCTCACTCTTACTCTCATACTCTTACTCTCAATTACTCTCAATTACTCTTACTCTCAATCACTCTTACTCCCAATCACTCCTACTCCCAATCACTCCTACTCTCAATCACTCCTACTCTCATTCTTACTCTTACTCTTACTCCCAATCACTCTTACTCTCAATCACTCTTATTCTCATTCTTACTCTCACTCTTCTCTTACTCCCAATCACTCTTACTCCCAATCACTCTTACTCTCAATCACTCTTACTCTCAATCACACTTACTCTCAATCACTCTTACTCTCAATCACTCTTACTCTCATTCTTACTCTTACTCACTCTTACTCTCAATCACTCTTATTCTCATTCTTACTCCTACTCTCACTCTAACTCCTACTCCCAATCACTCTTACTCCCAATCACTCTTACTCTCAATCACTCTTACTCCCAATCACTCTTACTCTCAATCACTCTTACTCTCAATCACTCTTACTCTCAATCACTCATACTCTCAATCACTCTTACTCTCACTAACTCTCAATCACTCTTACTCTCACTCTAACTCTCAATCACTCTTACTCTCATACTCACCCTTACTCTCACTCTTACTCATTCTGTCACCCTTACTCTCACTCTTACTCACTCTATCACTCTTACTCACTCTCAGTCACTCTTACTTATACTCACTCTTACTCACACTTACACACTCTCTGGCACTCTCACTCACCTTCAGTCACTCTTACTCACTCTTACCCACTCTCGCTCACTCTTACTCACTCTAGTTAATAAGAACACACCAATATAAGACAACAAAACGTTTTCAGATTCTTTCTCACCACTTTCCAGCAACTTTTAAAATTTATATAAATTATCTTAGGGAATAATACATAAATTATATATTTAAACATGATATTAGTGTTTAGTGGAATGCATAAGGAGTCAAATTGTGTTAAAAAGAGCGATTTTTAGAAAATTTGGAAAACTACTTTTTTCTGTTCATATTATAACTAAATGGATTTTAAAGGTTTCACTCAGCCAATATATATCATTCAAAATTTATTAATGAATTTTACAAAAAAACACCATAAATTTTATATTTAAACATGTAAAAACTATTTGTTTTACATTTGGAAGAAAATAATTGTAGAAAAACAATTTATAATTAAACCTTTGTGTTTGGATTTTTTGAGTAAAAGTTTCTCAAAGGCTCTCCTGCACCATTCTCAATGCAAATCATTCCCACACCTATGGGAAGAGATAGGCGAACGTTGTGTAGATGATTTGTGTTTGCTGGGAATTCCCTACCAATGTAAATATCATCATCTCTGACCGACGTGTAGGGGTGCGAGGTGTCAACTGGTGACGAGAACTGCTGCTGAGGTCCCAATTCAGCAACTAAAGTTCGTGCGAGAGGAACTATGGCCCTCTTTATCCTCCTACTGTCAGATTGCAGAAGATTAGGTGCACTTGACCCGGGGACAGACCACAGTACCAGGGTACCAATATGATGATCTGCCGAAAATATGAGAAATATCCTAGGGACAAAAGATGGTAAACACGAGTAATAACACGGAGGGAGAGATGACCAATTAAGAGAATGACTGAGGCCTACAGTCCCCACGTAATCCAAAGTTGTCTCACCTTCACCATATGCTACTCTCGGAATGCACAATACACACAGCACCATATGAAAATAAAATTGAATATTAAAAATAGTGAAAAACTACGTTACCAAAGCCAAATACGCTTACCACAAATTTACAACTTGGCACCAGTACCTGAGTGAAGCTCCGTGGACAGGCCCCCACGTAATGTGACGGTAAAGCGTTGGTGTTCGGCTGTTTCAAAAGCTGGGGGCAGGGTCTCGTCACATCACAAAAAAAAAAAAAAAATTGGCCTTTCGTCTGTGATAAGGTAATGGGAAGACACACAAAACACAAGTATATGAGCAATGAAATTTTAATTACTCTAGAAAACAAGACATGAATAAAGGCAATCTCATAAAATGTAGGACAAGTCAACAAACAAAACAACATGAATAATCACTGGCAAATGAAAAGTTACGCTAAGACAAGTAAGTTACAGTGATAGCAATATAAATTAAATAATGGGTGCTGGAATACTGGCTTCAAGCTGCCACCTCCCTTAGTACATGAAAGCCAAGGCTTAGTCTACCAGCGAGAGATGTCAACTCCAAGGAGTACAAAGATATTCTGACGAGTCTGGCGTGCTGCTGCCCAGACGTCGACTCTTGGTGGTGGTGGTGAGTGCAGGTGCGGCGAGACACCAGCCAATCAGCAACAGGCAGGCGGAAGATAAGCAGCTTGCTGGTTACAGCGGCTGTATCAGGTGTCGGGGTGTGAAGGGTACGATTTGCTTCCTGGGCAAAACGTTTGGCGATACTGGTGGACGTATCTTCTATATAGTATCTTGTATGTTACGACGTAATGATGTAGGGAAGAGCAGGCTCAATTTCTCTTGAAAGAGATTATCGTCACAATATATATATATATATATATATATATATATATATATATATATATATATATATATATATATATATATATATATATATATATATATATATATATGTGGGTATATCACGAAAATAAACACGTGATTAAAAATGTGACAATGTCAGACCACGGAGGAAAAATGAAACAGGAATTTCCTTAAGTACTTTCGTATATTAATACATCTTCAGAAGGAGTGACTCCTTCTGAAGATGTATTAATATACGAAAGTACTTAAGGAAATTCCTGTTTCATTTTTTCCTCCGTGGTCTGACATTGTCATATATATATATATACAAAAAAAAAATATATATATATATATTAGTATATTTTTGTATATATATATATATATATATATATATATATATATATATATATATTTATATATATATATATATATATATATATATATATATGACAATGTCAGACCACGGAGGAAAATGAAACAGGAATTTCCTTAAGTACTTTCGTATATTAAATACATCTTCAGAAGGAATGATTTTTGTCTAATGCTTTGTTTGTGCATTTGTCAGAAAAAGCTCACCAAATTGATTGGGAGAGTGCTTCTTCAATAACAAATTGTAAATGCACCTATAACAGAAACATAATTGAATCTGCTTTGATACAGATCACCAAAGAAAGTAATTTGAATATTAGCAGTGGTCTATATAACTTAGATCCATTTCTAATAGATCAGCTAAAGGGCGATTTAAGTAGGATCATTGAAAAACATTTGTCTCACTAATTCATTGTATATATTTACCTCTTTATGTTATAATTACCTATGTATTATGCTTGTATGTCTGCTGTATCAGATGGGCCATTGGGCTACATCGGATGGGCCAATTGGGTGCATCTGATGGGCCAATTGGGTGCATCTGATGGGCCAATGGGCCGTCTGCGTTGTCCAAGTATTGTACCTCACCTCAGTTCACCACTCTCTCCTGCCTATTTATACCCATCACTCGATCTGTTAAATCATTCCTTCTGAAGATGTATTTAATATACGAAAGCACTTAAGGAAATTCCTGTTTCATTTTCCTCCGTGGTCTGACATTGTCACATTCTTAATCACGTGTTTATTTTCGTGATATACACACACACACATATATATATATATATATATATATATATTAGTATATTTTGGTAGCAGTCTTTGCTGTAGACATATATTATTAAATATGACCGAAAAAGTAAGATTAATAGTTCTAACACGAATTTTCTCTATCTTTCGTACATTTCTTTTCACTGTTGGTGGTAATTCAAAAATCAATTCTCCAAAATTCATTTTTATTTCTAGTCTGACGCGACACTTGAGCGCTTTTCGTAAAACTTATTACATTTTCAAAGATTTTAGTTTACACATACACAACTGAATAGAACTTACACATCTCCGATTTGTTTATATCTACATTTGAGTGAGGTGGATGGGGTGAGGTGGCATTAACAGGGTATTAATTTCATCAACACAAGACAGAACACGAAACAATGGGTATTGATTGGAAGTGATTGTAGAAAGCCTATTGGTGCATATTTCTTGATGCTTCTACATTGGAGCGGAGTCTTGAGGTGGGTAGAATATAGTTGTGCATTAATTGGCTGTTGATTGCTGGTGTTGACTTCTTGATGTGTAGTGCCTCGCAAACGTCAAGCCGCCTGCTATCGCTGTATCTATCGATGATTTCTGTTTTGTTTACTAGGACTTCTATGGCGATGGTTTGGTTGTGGGAAGAGATTATATGTTCCTTAATGGAGCCCTGTAGCTTATGCATCGTTAAACGCCTAGAAAGAGATGTTGTTGTCTTGCCTATATACTGGGTTTTTTGGAGCTTACAGTCCCCAAGAGGGCATTTGAAGGCATAGATGACGTTGGTCTCTTTTAAAGCGTTCTGCTTAGTGTCTGGAGAGTTTCTCATGAGTAGGCTGGCCGTTTTTCTGGATTTATAGTAAATCGTCAGTTGTATTCTCTGATTTTTGTCTGTAGGGATAACGTTTCCCCAAACTTCATTTTTATTTCTAGCCTGACGCGACACTTGAACGCGTTTCGTAATACCTTATTACATTTTCAAAGACTTTAGTTTACACACACACAACTAGAACCTGCAAACACTAAAGAGTTCTACTATGCTATCATTTAAACAGCATTTGGGTGAGGTGATATATTACAACAGTTTTGGATGAGGTGAACAAAACTTTCAACACAAGATAGAACAAACTTTCAACACAAGACAGAACACGGTGCAATGGGTATAAATGGGTAAATTAAAGGGAAGAATGGAAGTAACTGCAAAGGGCCTATTGGCCCATATTTCTTGATGCTTCTATATTGGTACAGAGTCTTGAAGTGGGTAGAATATAGTTGTGCATTAATTGGCTGTTGACTGCTGGTGTTGACTTCTTGATTTGCTGTATCTATCGATGATTTCTGTGTTGTTTGTTAAGACTTCTCTGGTGATGGTCTGGTTGTGGGAAGAGATTATATGTTCCTTAATGGAGCCCTGTTGCTTATGCATCGTTAATCGCCTGGAAAGAGATGTTGTTGTCTTGCCTATATATTGAGTTCTTTGAGGCTTACAGTCCCCAAGTGGGCATTTGAAGGCATAGTCGACGTTGGTCTCTTTTAAAGCGTTCTGCTTTGTGTCTGGAGAGTTTCTCATGAGTAGGTTGGCCGTTTTTTTGGTTTTATAGTAAATCGTCAATTGTATCTTCTGATTTTTGTCTGTAGGGATACCGTTCCTATTAACAATATCTTTCAGGACCCTTTCCTCATCTTTATGAGCTGTGGACAAGCTCATAAAGATGTATTCCTGTAAAATAGTCTAATAGGGGGTACAGGTGTTGTGTTAGTTGTTTCTTCAGAGGTTGGCTGGAGTTTCACCTTCCTTCTTATGATGTCTTCCACGAAACCATTGGAGACGCCGTTGTTGACTAGGACCTGCCTTACCCTACAGAGTTCTTCATCGACTTGCTTCCATCCTGAGCTGTTCCTGAGAGCACGGTCGACATAAGCGTTAACAACACTCCTCTTGTACCTGTCTGGGCAGTCAGTGTTGGAATTGAGGCACATTCCTGTTTGTTTCCTTAGTGTAGACTGCAGTGTGGAAACCTCCGTTCATTTCCATGACTGTTACATCTAGAAAGAGCAGCTTCCCATCCTTCTCCATCTCGTAAGGGAAACGCAACACAGAATTCCGCTCAAAGGCTTCATATATATATATATATATATATATATATATATATATATATATATATATATATATATATATATATAATATATATATATATATATATATATATATATATATATATATATATATATATATATATATATATATATATATAATGTTATGATAATCGGTATACTCGAAAATTCGAAAGTTACTTAATTTTTAAATGAAATTCTTGTTCTGTGTGTAGTAGTTTTCTATATGATAATTTATTATCATCTGAAGGTGTCACGTTAGATAGGGATCGTGAAGATTATTCACAGTTTTATCCATAAATTTAGTAAATCATTTTAGAAAGTTTTTTGTAAACGGAATGAATTTTGTTAATGATAAAAAAAAAAGGATTTTTTGTAAAACGAAATAAAAAAAAATATTCTCTAAACAATAGAGCGCACTAATTAAAAGTATAAGGATAGATAACACAATTTTGTACTAAATTAGTGTACTCAGCATCCATACACTGATAACATCATTCACGCTCCCTGTTATCACATTAAATAATAGCTGGTGTTATCAGTCAGCCCGTGTTATCTTAATAAACCAAAAAATTCTATTCGGAAATGTAATTGAAATTCCTGCATTACCTTACACAGTGACTCGAGTGTCATAGAAAAGGACAGGCATTAGAGGGTCATTTGGTCAATATTCATAGATTATTGACATTAGCGAAATACATAAACAATAACACACAAGTAATTTGAGGTTTCCTCTCTGTATTTTGTTCTGACTCAGAGTTCGGACGAAACCCAGCCGTCAGTTGTGGTAACTAACAGGCTTCCTTCCTTCCTTCACCGCTCTGACTTTACATCTCATTCATGCAGTTTTTGCTACTATATTTGCATAATAGAAGGAAAAAATGTGTCATCAGGAGCGATTTTTCAGCCTCGGAGTGTGGGCTGGTCGGCCGTCGGGTGCTTCCTTCAGCCAGCGGTGGTTACCAAGGATTTAGGAAGGGCTGACAATTTTCAGGTGGAATTATGGGATTTATGCAGCACTCGTCTCCTCCTGACAAATGTGTATTGTTTTGATGGGGATGTTACTCCTAACTGATATGACTCTTTTGGTCCAGAGTGGGTTGCATACTTGGTTGCGTGTACTTGTACTCACCTCGAGTTTGTACTCACCTAGTTGTGCTTGTGGGGGCTGAGCTCTGGCTCTTTGGTCCCTCCTCTCAACCGTCAATCAACTGATGTACATATTCCTGCGCCTACTGGGCTCAATCATATCTACATTTGAAACTGTGTATGGAGTTAGCCTCCACCACATCACTTCCTAGTGCATTCCATTTACTAAATACTCTGGCACTGGAAAAGTTTTTATAATATCTCTGTCCTGTGTGTGTGTGTGTGTGTGTGTGTGTGTGTACTCACCTATATGTACTCACCTATATGTGCTTGCAGGATCGAGCATTGACTCTTGGATCCCGCCTTTCTAGCTATCGGTTGTTTACAGCAATGACTCCTGTCCCATTTCCCTATCATACCTAGTTTTAAAAGTATGAATAGTATTTGCTTCCACAACCTGTTCCCCAAGTGCATTCCATTTTTCTACTACTCTCACGCTAAAAGAAAACTTCCTAACATCTCTGTGACTCATCTGAGTTTCCAGTTTCCACCCATGTCCCCTCGTTCTGTTATTATTACGTGTGAACATTTGATCTATTTCCACTTTGTCAATTCCCCTGAGTATTTTATATGTCCCTATCATATCTCCTCTCTCCCTTCTTTTCTCTAGTGTCGTAAGGTTCAGTTCCTTCAGCCGCTCTTCATATCCCATCCCTCGTAGCTCTGGGACAAGCCTCGTCGCAAACCTCTGAACCTTCTCCAGTTTCTTTATGTGTTTCTTCAGGTGGGGGCTCCATGATGGCGCGGCATACTCTAAGACGGGTCTCACGTAGGCAGTGTAAAGCGCCCTAAAAGCTGCCTCATTTAGGTTTCTGAATGAAGTTCTAATTTTCGCCAGTGTAGAGTACGCTGCTGTCGTTATCCTATTTATATGTGCCTCAGGAGTTAGATTAGGTGTCACATCCGCTCCCAGGTCTCTTTCTCGAATCGTTACAGGTAGGCTGTTCCCCTTCATTGTGTACTGTCCCTTTGGTCTCCTGTCACCTGATCCCATTTCCATAACTTTACATTTACTGGTGTTAAACTCCAGTAGCCATTTCTCTGACCATCTCTGCAGCCTGTTTAAGTCCTCTTGGAGGATCCTACAATCCTCGTCTGTCACAACTCTTCTCATTAATTTTGCGTCATCTGCAAACATTGACATGTATGACTCCACTCCTGTAAACATATCATTTACGTAAATTAGAAAGAGGATTGGTCCCAGCACCGATCCTTGAGGTACTCCACTTGTTACTGTTCGCCAGTCCGACTTTTCGCCCCTTACCATTACCCTCTGGCTCCTTCCTGTTAGGTAGTTCTTCACCCATACTAGGGCCTTTCCGCTTACTCCTGCCTGCCTCTCAAGTTTGTATAGCAGTCTCATGTGCGGTACCGTATCAAAGGCCTTTTGGCAGTCAAGAAATATGCAGTCTGCCCAGCCTTCTCTGTCCTGCCTTATCCTTGTTACTTTATCATAGAATTCTAAAAGGTTTGTTAGGCATGATTTCCCTGTCCAGAACCCATGTTGGTGCTTGTTTACAAACCCAATGCTCTCCAGGTGCTCAACAAGTCTTAGCCTAATTATTCTTTCAAGTATTTTGCAGGGGATGCTTGTCAGTGATACGGGTCTGTAGTTAAGTGCCTCCTCCCTATCCCCCTTTTTGAAAATCGGTACGACATTTGCCTTCTTCCAGCAACTGGGCAATTCTCCCGACATAAGTGACTCATTGAAGATCATTGCCAGAGGCACGCTGAGAGCCTGCGCTGCCTCTTTAAGTATCCACGGTGATACTTTGTCTGGTCCAACAGCTTTATTTGCATCCAGTGTTGTCAACTGTTTCATTACATCCTCTGCTGTCACCTCTATATCTGATAGTCTTTCATCTTGGGTAATCTCTTCTAACAATGGGAGCTGCTCAGGCTCGGTAGTGAACACTCCATGGAATTTTGCATTCAGTACCTCGCAGATTTCCTTGTCGCTTTCTGTATATGCCCCTTCTGTTTTCCTCAGTCTTGTCACTTGGTCATTTACCGACATCTTCCTTCTTATATGGCTATGTAGTAATTTTGGTTGCTTTTTCGCTTTGACTGCAATATCGTTCTCATAATTTCTTTCCGACACTCGTCTTATGTTAATGTAATCATTCCTAGCTCTGTTACATCTAATCCTGTTGTCCTCTGTCCTTTGTCTTCTGTACTTCCTCCACTCCCTCCTGCTTCTCACCTTTGCTTCCTGTGTGTGTATCGGTGTGTGTGTGTGTGTGTGCTTTCCTAACATCAGTAAGCTAAGAGTGTGTACGGGGGAGTGAGTGAGGATGCGCTCTGTATGCACTATCTATCTAGCCTCTTGTACCATTTTGCGTTACAATTTAAATATTTTGGTCGAATCTGGCTTTAAAGTTGTGGGAAGAGGTGGCTTCCATAACTTCTTTCAATAAAATCCACTTGTTGAATATCCATGTTGGTTACCAGTGTTTCCTTACCTTTCTTTGACTACTTTACAATTCCAGTCTCCGCCTCTGTTCTCTTGCCATACTTTCTCTACATTTAGAGACCTTTGGTGTCCACCTTGTGTATTCCCTTCAGTATTATGTATGTTGCAATCATATCCCTATTCTTTCTTATCTCTTCTTGGGTTGTGAGATTTAGTTCTCTAAACTTGTTCTTATAGCTCAATTCTTGCAAAAAAATGTTTTTGCAAACCTGTGTTATGTTGTAATTATTTTTCTGGCAATTCATTGGGCCGAGTTCAGAGCGGTGCTGTGTTGATTCGTGTGTTAATCTAACATAGGCTGTATTGATTGTTCGTAAGCGTCCTAATTTGTGGTTTTAAATGTCTTTCTCATGCTGGCTAGCTCACCACGTGATAACGATATTAACCTGTTTATAGGTGGCACTGAGGTTGTTGTGTCATTATATCTATCTCAGAACCTGTTTCATTTTTCGATTCCTGCAGTTGGCTGTCCATTATGGTGTAGATATATTTTGGTCTACATTCTTCCTTTCCCATCTTCATTACATTACACTAGTTGAGAAAGAATTCTTGCGAAATCATACATGCTCACTTCTGGAGTTTGTTAGTCTCTGTTTTTTTCAGTGTTACATAGTTTTGGACGATAGTTCGACGCAAGTGATGTATCGTCCCTCTTATAATCAGCCCCACATTGGAGTCCCTCAGGACACTTTTTTAGGGCATGTTGCCCTCCTGTTTTCTCTCATCCCATATCTTCAGAGCTTCTTTCACCATCTCTTCCTCCTCCAACAGTTCATCAGGAACAGGGAAGGAAAAGGGAACCAACTGGGAAGAGTACCACACCATTATGATTATATTGCACCTGGAAGGGATCAGGATATGGCTTTGGGATGGAACGGGGGGATAGAATGATGCCCAACCACTTGGACGGTCGGGAATAGAACGCCAACCTGTATGAAGCGAGACCTTTGCTCTACCGTCCAGCCCAAGCGGCATGAGGAACGGAATCAATTACCTTTTGAAACTCTAGGAAGATACAGTTTACTGAGACCTAATGTTCCATCGTCACTTGCTGCTCTCCATTACAGAGGTCATCCTCTTAACACTGGCCTCACGTACACCGTACATAGAGATGTCCTAAGGCAGTTCTTATGTTGGTTAATCATGTATAGAGAACTTATAATACTAGTTTCATTTCAAATATTGGTAACAGGTTTGGTGTCAAATCTACCCCCCCATCCATATCTCTCTGTCCGATTTCATGGGAGTTTCCTCTCCCATGGGGCATCTTGTGTCGTGCCTCATCTCCCAGCTTCCACCTTCATCTATACCTGTAAAACAGAATTAGATTTCTATCCATCTTTGGCGGCCAGACACATGGAGCTTGCCTCGGTGAACTGTGTTGGATTACAGATAATTGTATGGGGGACTGTAATAGGAGATCGGGGTCGGTCACAATACCTCCTTTGAAAGAGTATCGGCCAACAGTATTATCAATCTTCTTGTTCTCGTTGGAAGTTAAATTTTCTGAGTCAATTCCGCAGACTTTATAATTTACTCATATACTTGCTCATGCCAGACAGACATTGCAGCCAAATTAGCGTGTAACAAGTTTGAAGTTGAATTAGATCTAGGTATCCCCATCTCTGCTGTCAAAACTGTATTGGTCCAAACATTCAGAACTGATAGGAAAGAACTTACTGACTCCCAACGACCTGAAAGTACTAGTATAAAAAAGCTATGATTTGTTCAGATCTGAAACCTACATCTATGGACAGCACAAAACGTCCACTAGACTGTGCGACACAGTGGTTGCAAGGATCAGGTTGGGTTACCGTTACCTGTGGCAGGTGACGGTAACCCAAAAAAAAGAGCTTTAAAAAAAGCTCATGCCTGTATGACTAACCATCCGATGTAATGGGGAGTTTTAACATCACTGAGCTAGTTTTTTTTATACACTCCGTACTCCCCCGTCATATAGTCTAGCGTAGCTGCACACAGGCAGATGTACCTAAATGTGTGTGTGTTAATGCATTCTAATATTGGTATTTAAAACTCGGGTTCATAAGCAACCCATTCTCCGGCTTCGATAGCAGTTTTTTAACTATGTTGACCATCGTACATATATTGACGTAATAGACGAATAGTATTTGGCACTATTCACTTCATACAGTCCCGTAAAATAAAGCTAAACACAAATTTAAATATCTTAGTATACTATGCTAATATATGTACTGTATAGACCTCAGATGGCGTGTATTAGGCTTCGGATAGTTAGTTGAGGTTTCATTAGGAACGAAAATAAAAAAAAAATAAACGTTTTCCGGTTATCTCCTCTCTAATCGTCCACATGATTATAAATTTATAATATATAAATTATTATTACATAAGTATAAACCCATGTCGTACATGAGTACTGGCAGTACCCATGTCGGCAATGGGCACGCGTCTAGATCCAGAATCTCTTCGTGTAGCAGTGGCCCTCCGCCTTGGTGCCCCAATTCACACTGAATACAAGTGTATTTGCAACAGGGTGGAAGCAGACCAATACGGACTGCATGGGTTGCATTGCGGAAGCACAAAGGGATGGCATTCAAGACACAACGAGGTCAATGACATCATCAAGAGAAGCCTCGTCTCAGCTGGGTGCCCAGCGGAGAGAGAACCTCGTATCCTAGGATCCAAAACCCGGATTTCCCCGCACTTCGCCCTGATGGCATCTCCATATACTCATGGAAGGAGGGTAGACAGTAGGTGTGGGACTACACATGTGTATCCACCCTGGCTGACACCTATGTACACTTCGGAGCTGATCAAGCAAGTGGGGGGCCAACCACAGGGAAACAGCAAAATCACTCAAGTACAGGCGACTGGAAGGTCAATACCTCTTTGTTTACATAGCATCTGAGACGCATGGCCCCTGGGGCAAGAGTGCCTTGGGATTTCTCAAGGAATTGGGCTCCAAGCTCATTGACGTCACCAGAGACCCAAGAGCTGCCAGTTTTTTGTTTCAGCGTCTCAGTGTGGCAATCCAGAGGGGAAACGCCTGCTGCATTCTCGGTTCCTGTCTGGAAGCGGAGGAGTTTCAAGAGATCCATAACCTTTAAGCACTCTTTGTATCAACCAACGTATATCATGCAACATTTAAATACATAATAAAGCCAAAAAAATCAAAAGGAATGGGGTGGTAGGAGAAAAGCACACAGGAACAGTATTGGAGGGGACCTAAACATTCCCTCCAATGCGTTATATGTGGTTTCCTCCGAGGCTATGGGTCCCCTTCTTCCAGCCAGAGGTGGTACTTTATTGCAAAGTATAAATGTAAATATTTAAATGTACATTTTTCTCCAGTTAATAAGAAAAATTAATTGTGCTTTCAATATTACATTTATGAATAAATGAATTAAACATTTGATATTTAAAATTTTTCATGTTCCCAGCAATCGTACATTCTTGCCGTAACTCCTTTGATCAGTGTAAGTTTATGCTTATTAACATTAAACATGTTCTTGAATAATTATGTGCTAGATACTAACAGCCTGGTTGACCAGTCCAGCAACGAGGAGACCTGGTCGACGACCGGGCCGCGGGGACGCTAAGCCCCGAAAACACCTCAAGGTAACCTCAAGGTAGATGAATTACCGCAGCTAAGGCCGCGTAGGGTTCCGGTATAGCGATCCCTCTGCCAGGTAAGCGACTCGGAGCCCCCACCACGAGGGGCAGTCGTTAGCTGGCAGCTGTGGGCGACTTTACGGTGTTAGCTGAGATATGGGTAACAGAGAGGCTAAGGGGGGGGGGTTATAGAAGGAGAAGGTAGGCATTTAACCGGCGCCATGATAGGTCCGTCCACCATCCCGAAAAGCGAGAGGAAAATTTTTCCCCTCCCTGTCCACTACATCAGGGTTGACATCGTGCCGTATGTTATTGCTTGCTGGCTTTATCTTCTCTACCAAAATCTACTTTATAATCGTCCTTTTCGTCAGGATATTTGTCCGATGGTCCACATCATTACTATAAGTACCATCTAAACAGGAGATTGAGCTGTCATATGAGAGATTTGCTTTGTGTGTGCAATCTTTGTGCTTACAGTGACTGTGTGTGTGTGTGGTGAAAATGGGTACAGTACTGAGGGAGGCAGCGAAGGTGTTTGTGTGTGGAGGGGATGACTGGAGAGATGTGAAGGAGGGAGGGGGAAAGAAAGGTAGGATATTTGCTTAGGGAGAAGATGAAGAGTGTGTGTGTGGGGTGGGGACGATGGGGAGGATAGGTATGAGGGTGTGTGTGTGTGGAGAGAGACGGAGGGGGGGGGACGGGAGTGGGGATGAAATGGGGATTGTAAGTATGATGGGGGAGGGGAGAAGGAGGGGTGTGTGTGATTAGTAATGAGGAAGGTGTGAAGATGTTTACAGGTACAGTGGCAGTGTGTATTCCAGTTAGTTACAGTGACGGAGGAGACGGTAAGGTGCACTTGAAGTGGCACACGAGATGGTGTGTCTCTTCATACAGAGAAGATGGAGTGTCTGAGGGAGATAAAGCGGGTGTGTTCAGAAGTCGGCCTTTGACCAATATGACACAGCTCCCCTAGTTATATCCTCCCTAACTCATTTATATATATATTTAACCTACGCTTCAAACAATCCCTAATTTCACATCAACTATGCTTCTAATTTGTTCTTCAGATTAACCATCCTATTTTCAAAACCAGTATTTACCCTGGTCTTTCCCTGGATCTACAATCTTCCCATTTGCGTGCATTGTTTCATGTTGATATATTTAGCATATTACTTTTTTTCGTGTTTTACATCCTTTTATCCATTTGTATACTTTATTTCATGTCTTCCCCAACACTATGCCTTTCTAGGGGATTTAAAATAGGCCTTTTCAGTAAGAAATGTTTCTTAATTTGTATGATTAACTTTGTCTTTCTCTTTGTAATTCGTTTAAATGAATTTATGTCCATTATTTAGTATGGCGACCAAAATTGAGCTATATAATCTAAATAATAAGGCATAACTGGAGCAACATTCAGCTTATGAATAAATTTAACTGTTTTATTGAAGTGCTACAATAAATAAATCCCAGTATTCTATTTGCCCCATTCACAACAAATATGCAATAACTTTTTGGCTTGAAATTCTTACTAATCATGATCCTCAGATTCGTTTCGTTCTTAGAATTCGTAATTGCAACACATCGAACTGATATCTGAAAACTTGATCAATTTTATGGTGTCTCAAAACCCGACATTTGCAACATTATAAGTCATCTACAAATCTTTCGTCAAATGGGACTTTGGGTCTTCATCTCTGCCCTGTACATGAGTGCTCTCTGACTTGTTCTCGTTTTGTATATTGACATTATTAAAATTCTGAATTCTACCTTTCTTATAATTCTTCTGTACATTGCAGGTTCTTATTTAATATAGTAAGCGGTAAGTGCAAGTAATTTAGTCAGCACAATTACATCAGAGTTTCCCAATCTGTCTGTCCTCTTTCTTCAGTCTTCTTGTGTGTCTGCCGAGCCGTATTGGTGAACATGACATTAACAAATATTTCTTTGCTTGCTCACTTACAGGCTCATCCCTCAACCTCTGTCTTTCTGATGTGGACAATTTCTAGCAACGTGATGCATCTAGAAAGAGTTTTGAGAGGAGAGAATATGTATTGGTTCTGATTTACTGTTAAATGGAGATTTGAAGATAATTGTGGGTCAGAGAGAAGGACAGGGCAAGGGGAAATATTTAAATAAAATGCCTAATAACTATAATAACTTTCCTTATTAAGACTACTCAATAGCTCGGTCGATAGAGCTTCGGCCTCACATGCGTGGGGTCAGCAGGTCGAGTCTCTTAGAGCCCAGGTGAATGGAAGTATTTAAGTATTGAAGAATAGGGTTTGGATTGAATTAATGGACATTGAATAGTAGTGGGTAGTAAGAGAGAGGTGATCCTGGGAGGGTTCATCCTACTGTTGAAGCTTACAATTGGAGAAGTACGAAGGTCTATTTTCCCAATTTTTCTCACTTGCCTTTCACGTCTGTCTCTTCTAAGTGTGTGAAGCTTTCTCTTCTTTTATCATATTCCTATGACAAATATATCTTTATTCCCTTGTACATGTTGAAGAATTTTTCCATAGAATATTCTCTTATTTCCTCATTTGTGAAATTCGTCTTTACCAGTCAATTTATCTTATGCTTTATCGAACCTAACCTCACAACCTTATAATAAAATTTTACTGTCATGTTCTTTCAAATAAAATCCTGTTATGATAATTTTCGCAACATCTCTGTTCATTACATTATACTTCTCTCTTCCAGCACTTTAAGTTCCTCAAGTATTATTGCATTTTTTGCAGTGTTAATAGGAACTACTTATTTTTCTTGCGAAGTGGCTGCCTGCATTGTTATTTCCTGCAAAACTTATATCACCAGATTGTGTTCTCAGAACACTGATCCTGTTTGCTCCATTACCAATGTGGACTGGTTATCCTTTAAGGGTCTTTTTTTCCTCATTGGATCACTTAGTTCGGCTTCAAAGTTTGTTGAGTGGTTGAGTGTGTTCTTGTATACAGACCATTGATCACTTTCACTTCCTTCGTGATATTTGTACTGGCTAGACTGAAAATTGTCTCTAGTTCTGGCCGGCCAATATCGCTTGTTTACTTTCTTTGACTCTCCAAACTCCGGCATCCCTCCTCCACTTTCCGCCTCTTTCTTCTTTTCGGCAAACTGTCCCATCCTCCTCTCCATTCTTATCCTGTAGTGAGAGACCAAGCAGCGGGAAGGCAAGAGGAGAGAGTGAGCAGCCAGTTGGTTAGTAAATTTAAAGTGGGTGAGTGTAGCTTGAGGGAGACCGGGGAAGAGAGACGGGGGAATTGTTGGCGAGAGGTAGAGGGAATCTGTGATCCGGTGAGAGGAGAGAAAAGATAGAGAAGGATGAGAGAGGGAGAGAGCTTGAAAAAGAGAGTAAGCGTCTGAGAGTTTGTGTTTACTCACCTAGTTGTGCTTGCGGAGGTTGAGATCTGGCTTTTTGGTCCCGCCTCTCAATTGTCAATCAACTGGTGTACAGATTCCTGAGCCTACTGGGCTCTATCATATCTACATTTGAAACTGTGTATGGAGTCAGCTTCCACCACATCACTGCCTAATGCATTCCATCTGTTAACTACTCTGACACTGAAAAAAAATTCTAACTTCCCAGTGGCTCATTTCATCACAGTGTCTCCACCTGTGTCCCCTTGTTCTCGTACCTCAAGTATTTAACAGTTTATCCGTGTCTTCCCAGTCAATTCCTCTGAAAATTTTGTAGGTAGTGGTCATGTCTCTCCTTATTCTTCTGTCTTCCAGCGTCGTGAGGTGCATTTCTCTCAGCTTTTCCTCGTACCTCATGCTTCTTAGTTCTGGGACTAGCCTAGTGGCATACCTCTGAACTTTTTCAAGCTTCGTCTTGTGCTTGACAAGGTACGGGCTCCATGCTGGGACAGCATACTACAGGATTGGTCTTACATATGTGGTATTCAGGGTTCTAAATTATTCCTTACACAGCTTCCTGAAGGCAGTTCTGATGTTAGCCAGCCTCGCATACACCGCCGATGTTATTCTTTTTATTTGGTCTTCAGAAGGCAGGTTTGGTGTGATATCCACTTCTAGATCTTTCTCTTTGTCCTTTTTATTAGGTACTTCATTTCCCATTATGTATCTTGTGTAATGGGAAATGTGTGTGTGTGTGTGTGTACTCACCTAATTGTATTCACCTAATTGTGTTTGCAGGGGTTGAGCTCTTTGGTCCCGCCTCTTAATGGAGTCTTGTTTCCACCGCCCAGTTTCGTTACTTTACGTTTACTCTTGTTGAACTTTAGCAGCCATTTGTTGGACCATTCATTCAGTCTGTCTTGGTCATCTTGTAGCCTCCTACTGTCATCTCTGTTTTAATCCTCCTCATAATTTTTGCATCATCGGCAAACATTAAGAGAAACGAGTATATACCCTCTGAGAGATCATTTACATATATCAGATACAGTATAGGCCCAAGGACTGAACCCTGCAGGACTCCACTGGTGACGCCTCGCCAATCTGAGACTTAACCCCTCACAGTGACTGGCTGTATTCTGTTACTTAGGTACTCCCTTATCCAATGGAGTACCTCTCCTTTCACTCCTGCCTGTATCTTTAGCTTTTCCACTTGCCTCTTGTGTGGTGCTGTGTCAACGGCTTTCTGGCCAATCCAATAATATGCAGTCTGCCCACCCTTCTCTTTCTTGCTTCTGTGTGTGTGTGTGTGTATTCACCGAATTGTATTAACCTAATTGTGTTTGAGGGGGTTGAGCTCTTTGGTCCCGCCTCTCAACGGTCAATCAACTTATATACAGGTTCCTGAGCCTACTGAGCTCTACCATATCTACACTTAAAGCTGTGAATGGAGTCAGCCTCCACCACATCACTTTCTAATGCATTCCATTTGTCTACTGCTCTGACACTGAAAAAATTCTTTCTAACGTCTCTATGGCTCATTTGGGCACTCACCTTCCCCCTGTGTCCCTTAGTACGTGTGTCCCTTGTGTTAAAAAGTCTGTCTTTAACAACCCTATCAATTCCTCTGAGAATCTTGTATGTAGTGAAATGTCCCCTCTAACTCTTCTGTCTCCCAGTGACGTGAGGTTTAATTCCCGTAGTCTCTCCTCGTAGCTCATACCACTCAGTTCGGGTACTAGTCTGGTGGCAAACCTTTGAACCTTTTCCAGTTTAGCCTTATGCTTGACAAGATATGGATTCCATGCTGGGGCCGCATACTCCAGGATTGGTCTGACATATGTGGTATATAATGTTCTGAAAGATTCCTTACACAAGTTTCTAAAGGCCATTCTTTTGTTAGCCAACCTGGCATATGCCGCTGATGTTATTCACTTGATATGAGCTTCATGGGAGAGGTCTGGCGTGATATCTACTGTGAGTGTGTGCGTATTCACCACCTAATTGTATTCACCTAGTTTTCTTGCGGGGGTTCAACTCTGCTCTTTCGGCCCGCCTCTCAACTGTCAATCAATCAAATGGAACTACTAATTAATTTTTGTGTGAATGTGTGAGCTCCTATTTGTATGTCTTTGTTTTAAAATGTATTCCAGTTAGCGTATTTGTACGTGTCTGGGTGTTTAGTGCGGCTGCGTGTGTGAAGACGTTGGGAATTCGAGACATGTAAAACGTATCGATATATGAACACACTTGAGTGTGGTTTATATAGGTTTAAGAGCTTAAGATTAGTGCATTGAATGTAAATGTTTGCATGTCTGAGGAAGTTCGTGTAATTCAACCAAGCCAAGTGCATTACGAGCTTCACCAACGTCCTGTTGCACTCGCTTTCACTTCAAATATATGATGTCTTCTGACAAAGACACCCGACAGGCAGAACCGGTTCTGATACGTTAACCAGAAAGGCGTCAGTATTCACGACTGATCTTGAGGCTAGTCTTCCCTCCAGTTCTTCGGCTAGTCAATCTCTGAGAGAGTACTCAATTCAGTCATATGCATGGACAGTACAAGCGGATGCAAGACTTTCCTATCGAAGTGCGTAGGTGATAAAAATGATGACGTAAATGGCAGTTCAATAGTTATAATCATGGGAAAAAAATTCTCAAGCCAGATGAGAATTTTTTTTTTATCAAGATAAGAAAAGCCATGTCCGCGATTATTCTCAAGTTCTGTGCTTCGAATAAACATTATCAATGTACAAGACACATTAGAAAGAAATATATTTCATATTTTGTTTCAGTTTTCTTTATCTTTTCGACTCTCTTTGCTTACTCTATGGAAAGAAAATATTTTCTCCCATATTATCCAAGTTTCAGGAAGGATGGTGGAAGGGCCGCTCTGGTGCCTTCATCCTGCCGACGCTGGCAAGTGAGTCACATGTCAATAATGTGCAAGCTGGCGGTGCCTGCAGGAAGCACCAAGTCACAAATTAGACGTGCAGGAAATCCAATTTGTGTATGGTCAGTAAAAGATGTGATACATTTAAGACTTTCTTGCAACGTAAGGAGAAGCTGTTGTGATGAATGTAGTTGTAGGTTAAATACAGTATTATGTATAATTATTCTAGGTAAACAATTCCATAACAATAATAATAATAATCTCTATGTGTTTATTATAATAAAATTATTATTATTTTTTTATTATCATTATTGTAATATTATTATTATTGTGAGACTTTGCAAATCCCTCGTGCTTGAATGAAGGCGAAGAAAGGACTCATTACATATGTACAAATATTATTAAATTAAAGCAAATCTTCGGAAGTACCAGTATCCTAAATCATGGTACTGTAAACAACGTTCACTGTTTACAGCTCCTTGATAGAGAATGTAAGTTGAACGAAAACTCTGTTTAAGAATACATTTACACATGTTTTGTCTATTCTTCATTATTATTATTATTAATTATTATTATAATTATGAAAGTGAAGGAAAAACCCAATTTATGTTTAAGTGCAATAATAAAAGAGAATTTAATTAAATATATTGGTTTTATTACACTTACGCATATATTGGGTCTTTCCTTCACCTTCCTTCAAGCTCTCCGACATTGTAGTAAGTTTCTCCATTATTATTATTATTATTATTATTATTATTATTATTATTATTATTATTATTATTATTATTTTTCTTTACACATCGTTAGCTTCTTTTACGTTTGAAAGATAAAACTGTACTTTTCTTTACAGTTATCTAGAACAATGCAAGTATTATATATTTTATTGAATGTCATTCTATCCCAAGACACACATTTACAAGGTTTTAAACTGTTGAAGTGATATTGCTTGGTCCTGAACTTGGTGCCAAGATGTGTTCCTTACCTTTGCGTATTTCGAGTGGTAAGAGAGGCGAAATTGCGGTCTTCGTGCGAAGGGTACATCTATCTGAAAGTCATATTTGCCCCCTTGTTTGGTTCCTGGTTCTTGAGGGAGGAACGTGAAGCGAAGGTAAACGAAGGGGTATGGAATGTCTGAATGTTATTGAATACCCACAAACCTGTGACATCTTTTCTGTTTTAAGATGGCTTCATGTATGGTATTGGGTCTTGAATATTACCTCTGCCTCTAACGACTTACGACTGATAAATGGTATTACAAATAATTGGTTTGTACTCCCTGGTAGATTTGATTTTGGAGTAGTAGAATATAATCACCTCATTCTTTGAGGCACTCGTGAGGAACACAAATGCGAACAAGCCTGAACGGTCTCCAGGCATATATGCAACTGAAAACTCACACCCCAGAAGTGACTCCGGTCACTTTGTCCGGTCGTGATGGTCGAGTGGTTAAGGGATCCTGTCCATCAGTTGCAGAGTGCTTCTGGCAGTTTGGGTTTGAGTCACATCTGAGGTGTGAGTTTTTAGTTGCACATATGCCTGGAGACCGTTCAGGCTTGTTCGCATTTGTGTTCCTCACGTGTGCCCCAAAGAATGAGGTGATTTGATAAAATGCCATGCCCAAGATTACCATCAGAGTGCCGGCGGGATGATGGGGAATTAACCTGGGCTACCATCCTCTTTTGTCCGGTCCGAGGCAGAGACCTTGAGAACTTCATGGGAGTTTTTCAGTTATATATATATATATATATATATATATATATATATATATATATATATATATATATATATATATATATATATATATATATATGTATATATATATATATATATGTATATATATATATATATATATATATATGTCGTACCTAATAGCCAGAACGCATTTCTGAGCCTACTATGCAAGGCCCGATTTGCCTAATAAGCCAAGTTTTCCTGAATTAATATTTTTTCTCTAATTTTTTTCTTATGAAATGATAAAGCTACCCATTTAATTATGTATGAGGTCAATTTTTTGTTATTGGAGTTAAAATTAACGTAGATATATGACCGAACCTAACCAACCCTACCTAACCTAACCTAACCTATCTTTATAGGTTAGGTTAGGTTAGGTAGCAGAAAAAGTTAGGTTAGGTTAGGTTAGGTAGGTTAGGTAGTCGAAAAACAATTAATTCATGAAAACTTGGCTTATTAGGCAAATCGGGCCTTGCATAGTAGGCTCAGAAGTGCGTTCTGGCTATTAGGTACGACATATATATATATATATATATATATATATATATATATATATATATATATATATATATATATATATATATATATATATATATATATATATATATATATATATGTATTATTAAATATACCCGAAAAAGTAAGATTAATAATTGTAACACGAATTTTCTTTATGTTTCTTATATTTCTTTTCACTGTTCAGTTACCATCAACAGTGAAAAGAAATATAAGAAACCTAGAGAAAATTCGTGTTAGAATTATTAATCTTACTTTTTCGGTCATATTTAATAATATATGTGTACAGGAAAGACTGCTACCAAAATATACTAATATATATATATATATATATATATATATATATATATATATATATATATATATATATATATATATATATATATATATGTATATATATATATATATATATATATATATATATATATATATATATATATATATATATATATACATATATATATATATATATATATATATATATATATATATATATATATATATATATATATATATAGGGGTACCACCACTGGTTTAATTAAAGGGACCCACATCCTCGAAGAAGAAAATAAATAGTGTTCAGAGAAGACCTTGTGGATTCTCACTGAATACTTTAATCTTTTCCTCTCCTACCACCCCTATTATTTTTTTTTTTTTTATTTGATTTTATTGCAATGTTACAGTTTACAGAAAACACCCACTTATATAACAATATAACAATATACCAATCAGTGTTCGAAGACCTCGTCCAGTTCCTCGGGGGTCGGGTGCGTACCCAAGATACAACACGCATTTCCCCTCTGAACAGCGACACTGAGGCGCTGGAACATAAAACTGGCCGCTCTTGGGTCTCTAGTCTTCCCAATGAGTTCCTCGCCCAGCTCCTTCAGGAACTTAAGTGCACATTTACCCCAGGCGCCCAGAGTCTCAGAGCCTATTGGCACGAACCTGTAACAACGTTCTAGGTCCCTGTACTTGTTAGTTTTCTGGGTCTCCCTGAAGGTGGCCGCCCCGCCTCCCTCAGCTGTGCTGTAAGGTAGATAGGTATCAGCCAATGTGGATGCACACGTGTAGTCCCACACGACCTGTTTACCTTCCCTCCACGGCTGCAGGGTGACTCCATCTGGGCGTTTTTGGCTGTTGTCAGGCCTGCACAACTGAGGTTCCCTTTGTGCTGGGCACCCAGCTGAAGCCAAACTTCTCTTGATGATGTCATTGACTGCTTCATGTCTGGCAATCTTTCCCTGTGTCTTACGACAGATGAGACCATGGCTGCCGTATTGGTCTGCCCGTGCATGGCCGCAAATACACCGGTGCTCGGTGGAGATAGGGGCGGCAATGCGCAGAGCAACACCAATACTTAGGGTCCGATGGTCCAGGCGGGTGCCCAAGGCGGAATTAGGGACTGCCAACAGGAAGTCCCCGGCATGGGGAGCTTGCACAGCTAGAAGACGCGCTTTGTCCTTCCTGGAAGCTGCCTCCAGCAATGATGTGGCGATGTTCTCCACTATGGGGCTATCCCATTTGGACTGTTTGCAGTCATTTGGAAAAGTCGGTCGAGGATGAGTGTTGACGAGAGTGTCCCACTGACCGGCTCCTTCCGCGAATTTGGGATCATGAATCCCAATGAAGTCTCTTAGGTGTTCCGGTAGTATTTCCTTAACTAATTCACCTGTTGCACTGGTCGAGGATAAGAATGCCGGCAATGCTAACTGTGTCGCCTTGCGAATACCTATCCCCCCGAGTCTAACTGGGAGCGTTGCTTGGTCCCATTGGTCATCTTGCAGGGAGAGGTTTAACACTTTCACGGTTATTGACCTTAGGAGTGTGTCATATGCTGTTAATTTTGGGCTGTCGAAGGAGGGAGCACACCTTAGGAAATAGGTCAGTCTGGGCAAAGCTAGGCACCTTGTGAGAAGGTACAGAGCATCGTGGGCGTCCAAAGCCCCTATTCTTCCCTCCATCCTCCTCAGGTCGTTCAGCTTTTCTTCGAGGACTACCTCAATGGCGCTCGAGCCCAGAGGTGCCCCTAGCAGCACACTGTCGGTGGGAGCGATCACTTGGGCTCCTGGCAATATGGTTCGCACTGCATCTATGGTTGGTTGGCTAGATGAGATGATTTCACACTTTAATGGGTTTAGGGTGAGTCCTAACTCCTCTCCCTTAGATTTCACCAGCTGTAGATCTTCTAGCAGGGACTCCTGTGTCCCTGCCAGGGTGCCATCGTCCAGGAACCAGATGTTGAGTTCGCTGGTCAACCTGCTTGTGACCTCTTTAACAGCCATGCAAAAAAGAAAAGGGGCAAGTGGGTCTCCCTGCTGGACACCTTCTGCAGAAACAACTTCATGTTCCCCAAACAGCAGCGTCGATTCCCTACTGTACCCTGCTGAGACGAAGGGGAGTAGAGAAGGAAAGCTTGTTCGAACTGCTTCCAGTACCACATCCCTTTTTGCCTGGTTGAAGGCATTTTTAAAGTCTAATTTAATTAATGCCTTATTTTCTGGGAGGTGCTTGATATAGGCTCGTGCTGCATGAGCTGCTGCTTCACAACCATGGGGAACACCAAAACCTAGTTGATGGGGTCGAAGCATCGTCGCAGCGTCTATGCTAATTTTTCTGACAGCTGCCCTAGCAACAAGGCGCCGAAGTGTGTTACCCACGGCAATGGGTCTGACTCCACCATCTTTCTTCTTGAGGGCACAAAGGGATGCTCCAAAGAAAAAGGGTTTTATTGTATCTGGGATCAACCCAGAGAGGCAGTCGTTGACAAACTTCGTGACCTCTGACAATAGTGTCTCGGCAACTTCTCCGAGAACTGGATTTACCATCTCCTTGAGGTGCTGAGGTCTTACTCCAGTGTATCCCCCTGCCGAGCCTGGCGGAAATGACATGATGGCTTTGTATACCTCTGACGCTTGGAGGAATAGAGGTCCCATGTCTGGGACATTTGTGTCCTGAGCAGTGGGTTCCCATGGTACTCTAGGAGGATGCTTCTCTCTCAGCGAGTTGGCGGTAGCGGTATTTCTAGGGGCGATTGTGTCTTCGCTGGTAAGTAACCTAATTGCCCCTACTGTGTTGCCCTCTTCAATTCTTTTGGTCACTTGTGTTCCAAGTTTAAAATTGTCATTGGAACTCTTGGGTCTGCCACGACGGTTTTTGCGTTGAGGAGGGATGGGGATCAAGTTGTCAGCTCTGGGGAAATTATTTATTGCCCTAGTGACTGATGAGGCTAGTGACTTGCCTCCTCTTGCAGGTACGCCTAAGCAAATATTGCCAAACAGGAGCAAATTATGCCATGCTTTGATGGTGGCTGCAGCATTAAGATTTTCAGACCATTCATTTACTTTCCTTAAAACGTCTGTATATTTCCCTGCTGCAAATGGGCGCGCTGCTTTAGGAATGTGGGGAAGAGTTCTGGTGGTGGATGCTTTGATGGCCCCCAGGAGGTCATCTGATGACATGAAGTTTGCTGGGATGTGTGGGGGTGCCGGGGGGACCTGTGGGCCTTCCCTCTCTACAGGTACCGTCAATGAACCCTCACAGTTGTTGTGTTGACGTAGGGTTCCATCGTTTCTAAGGCTGTGTGATTCGTCACACACCCGACACGTTCCTCTGGGTCTGGGTCCTTTGGTTGCACGTCTGGGTGCACTGTTCCCAGGACCCTGTTCTTGGCTGAGGGGTTCCTGGTTAGTTGGTGGAGTCCCCTCCATCCCCCGGGCGGGGGATGTATATATATATATATATTAGTATATTTTGGTAGCAGTCTTTCATGTAGACATATATTATTAAATATGACCGAAAAAGTAAGATTAATAATTCTAACACGAATTTTCTCAATCTTTCGTACATTACGCTTCACTGTTGGAGGTAAATCAAAAATCAATTCTCCAAAATTCATTTTTATTTCTAGTCTGACGCGACACGGGCGCGTTTCGTAAAACTTATTACATTTTCAAAGACTTTAGTTCACAAATACACAACTGAATAGAACTTACGTATCTCCGATTTTATATCTACATTTAAGTGAGGTGGAAGGGGTGATGTGGCATTAACACAAGACAGAACAAAATGTGGTATTAATAGGGTATTAATTTCATCAACACAAGACAGAACAAGGGTATTAATAGGGTATTAATTTCATCAACACAAGACAGAACACGAAACAATGGATATTGAATAGAAGTGTTTGTAGAAAGCCTATTGGTCCATATTTCTTGATGCTTCTATATTGGAGCGGAGTCTTGAGGTGGGTAGAATATAGTTGTGCAATAATTGGCTGTTGATTGCTGGTGTTGACTTCTTGATGTGTAGTGCCTCGCAAACGTCAAGCCGCCTGCTATCGCTGTATCTATCGATGATTTCTGTGTTGTTTACTAGGATTTCTCTGGCGATAATTTGGTTGTGGGAAGAGATTATATGTTCCTTAATGGAGCCCTGTTGCTTATGCATCGTTAAACGCCTAGAAAGAGATGTTGTTGTCTTGCCTATATACTGGGTTTTTTGGAGCTTACAGTCCCCAAGTGGGCATTTGAAGGCATAGACGACGTTAGTCTCTTTTAAAGCGTTCTGTTTTGTGTCTGGAGAGTTTCTCATGAGTAGGCTGGCATTTGAGCAGAGTTCCGTGCTGCGTTTCACTTACGAGATGGAAAAGGATGGGAAGCTGCCCTTTCTAGATGTAACAGTCATGGAAAAGGGCGGAGGTTTCCACACTGCAGTCTACACTAAGGAAACAAACATAGGAATGTGCCTAAATGCCAACAGCGACTGCCCAGACAGGTACAAGAGGAGTGTTGTTAACGCATATGTCGACCGTGCTCTTAGCCACAGCTCAGAATGGAAGCAAGTCGACGAAGAACTCTGTAGGGTAAGGCAGGTCCTAGTCAATAACGGCTTCTCCAATGGTTTCGTCGAAGACATCATAAGAAAGAAAGTGAAAAGCCATGCAACCTCTGAAGAGACAACTAACACAACACCAATACCCCCTATTAGACTATTTTACAGGAACTTCTTTTCCACAGCTCATAAAACGGAGGAAAGGGTCCTGAAAGATATTGTTAATAGAAACGTTATCCCTACAGACAAAAATCAGAGGATACAACTGACGAATTACTATAAAACCAGAAAAACGGCCAGCCTACTCATGAGAAACTCTCCAGACACGAAACAGAACGCTTTAAAAGAGACTAACGTTGTCTATGCCTTCAAATGCCCATTTGGGGACTGTAAGCTCCAAAAAACCCAGTATATAGGCAAGACAACAACATCTCTTTCTAGGCGTTTAACGATGCATAAGCAACAGGGCTCCATTAAGGAACATATAATCTCTTCCCACAACCAAACCATCGCCAGAGAAATCCTAGTAAACAACACAGAAATCATCGATAGATACAGCGATAGCAGGCGGCTTGACGTTTGCGAGGCACTACACATCAAGAAGTCAACACCAGCAATCAACAGCCAATTATTGCACAACTATATTCTACCCACCTCAAGACTCCGCTCCAATATAGAAGCATCAAGAAATATGGACCAATAGGCTTTCTACAAACACTTCTATTCAATATCCATTGTTTCGTGTTCTGTCTTGTGTTGATGAAATTAATACCCTATTAATACCCTTGTTCTGTCTTGTGTTGATGAAATTAATACCCTATTAATACCACATTTTGTTCTGTCTTGTGTTAATGCCACATCACCCCTTCCACCTCACTCAAATGTAGATATAAAATCGGAGATACGTAAGTTCTATTCAGTTGTGTATTTGTGAACTAAAGTCTTTGAAAATGTAATAAGTTTTACGAAACGCGCCCGTGTCGCGTCAGACTAGAAATAAAAATGAATTTTGGAGAATTGATTTTTGATTTACCTCCAACAGTGAAGCGTAATGTACGAAAGATTGAGAAAATTCGTGTTAGAATTATTAATCTTACTTTTTCGGTCATATTTAATAATATATATATATATATA
>NC_091185.1:34749149-34836649 GCF_040958095.1 Procambarus clarkii | reverse complement strand
CATGGCCATATCCTGGCTCTTACCTCCCTACCCATGCATGCTCTTCGCCCATTTCCTCTTGCCACATACTCCTCTGTACAATCAATGTAACTAAAAGGTTACACCCATAATATATATCTGTTATATGAACATGTATTTTAAAAATCAATTTCAGAATATATTATTTAAAATGTTTATAAAATCTATTGACTTTGGACTGAATATTTCATATCCAAAAACTTCATGAAGGAGGGACATTGGCGTCGGGGTCTTCTTCAGGGGGAGAGGGGAGGTTACTAAAGCCACCAGGTCTCTTATCACACCATTACTTCTGCAAAGTTTAGTGAGTCTACCCTGAAGCATCTGACCTCTAAACACATATACAAGCAGACAAACATTTCCTTTTTTAGGTGAAAAGATTATAATTGGTTAAGATGTTTATGCAAATAATTAAAAATATTATGCTCTCCTGTTTTTAACACAAGGAATGCTCTGTGTGACATGCCATGGGCGTGTTTGTCATCAGCTCGCACACGTATATATGAGTGGAGATGTACTTTCCCCTCAAGCGTCGGAAAAATATAGCAAACATAATCTGAGTGACCTCCTATCGTGACCCCAAACTTGCACAGAGCCACAGTTCCTGTCTCCAAGTTTGGCCATTACGACAGTGAGTAGGTCGTTGTTTGAGAATATATCCTTTATTGAGGCCATGGCCCAGCTGGCTGCGGGCTGCGTCCAGCACACCCACCAAATACAACAACAGTGATCAGGGATGTTAGAACGTGCTGAGATGCGACAATTGTACATTTAATCTATGGAGTACAGCTATATCGGTGCGGTGGCGCTGGGAAGGTATGATAAAGCACTGTGGTATTGTAATGGTGTTAGGCCGTGGTGCTTGCGTTATTATTACCGCAACACAACGATATGTTTTAATGGAGCATCACAGAAACTCCGAGGTATTCGAGATATTCCGAGCGGACCCTCACACATAACACAACCCTTCCTCAGAACAGACAGGACGTTTTAATACTAAATGTAATAAGTACATTCTTGACTGCATAGTACATAAATGCACTTATTGTGCTGTAACATTTACCACCCTATATATTCTCCTCCTTTTCCGTTAATACACTTAAAATTTTTCGGTGCATGTTTTTGTGAACAATTCTATATACAAAAGTTTTAAATATAAAGAATTTCTTTTTCAGTTTTGTTAAACAATAGAAATTTTATACAAAATTTGAAAATACCCTGAGTTACTTTATAATTTATTAAAAGAATTTAGTTTTGTTTTATTAGTTTCATAAAATTGTATTTAATATCAGTATAGCTATAGGTTAAGTACTAATTTTAATTAAGAAGCAATAAATGCAATTTACATGCATTCCCAACACTCCCAAGGTTTGGTTAGGTCGTGGTTTTCTATACAGCTTTTCAGGTAAACTCTAATGTTCACAATATTTTGGTGCGATTCTGGCGATTAAGTGTATTTATGTACTATGCCGATAGTCAGGATTGTACTTATTACATTTAGTAATAAAACGAACTGTCTATTCGGAGGATGGGCAGCATAACAACAGAACCAATTGTGTTTTGGTTCATTCTGATAAGTGTCCAACCAGGAAAAGTCTCATCATATTCCTTTACATCTGTTATTTTGGATGACTGCATATTTTCTACAGAATTGGTGTTACTTTTGACCTTCCTTAGTATTTATGTTCTTCACTCAGAGGCTGATAACGATAATGCGAACTTCAGACTCTTTGAAGTCACTTCTCTGCAACACGTGTAGCTAGTACATTGATCAACACCAAATTTTATATAGTTTTATCAATATTGTTCACAACGCTTCTGGCGAAATGAGAGACTTTAGCCTAGTAATATGTAATTGACAATACAAATATATCAGTTTTTTTTATTAAAAAATATCATATTCCGAAGACTCATATTCATCATAAAACTAAAATAAAAATATAAAAAGTACATTTTAAAACATCTATCATTCAATACCGTATCACACTGTACCTCAACTGCAAGGAGAGCAACTACACACGCGCGTTCAGCCAGGTTTACACACAGCAGGTCTACCATGACCTCCATCGTCGCACTGACAAATGAGACATATCTAAGAGTTCAATGCTGTTCATACAGCATACGACAGTATTGTTCATACAGCATACGAAAGAGTTCAGTGTTGTTCATACAGCATACGACAGAGTTCACTGTTGTTCATACAGCATACGACAGAGTTCACTGTTGTTCATACAGCATACGACAGAATTCAGTGATGTTCATACAGCTTACGACAGTGTTCAGTGTTGTTCATACAGCATACGACATGATACGTGTTCCAGGAGGCCAACACCTGCATGCTGCGTCCCTGTGACATGTAACAATATCATGCCGTCATGTCAATGCTTGACGGATAAACATGACAGCCAGCAATAGACACTGGCGGTCAAATGGGCCAGGCAAAATATAGCCCCCATAGGAAATAATGGTATTTACTATATACCCTATAATAGTGATTATTTTTTACCGCTTGTTAGGTATGCGACAGTGATTGGTCCATATTGTGTGTACATTACGTCGTTTCACTTATATGTTGACCAGACCACACTTTAGAAGGTGAAGGAACGACGACGTTTCGGTCCGTCCTGGACCATTCTCAAGAATCGACTTGAGAATGGTCCAGGACGGACCGAAACGTCGTCGTCCCTTCACCTTCTAGTGTGTGGTCTGGTCAACATACTTTAGCCACGTTATTGTGACTCATCGCCTTCACTTATATCTAATCGGCAATTATTTTTCACAGCGAAATTTTACAACGAACGGCCAATTGCTCACCGGCTGGTGACATGTCTAATTCTGACTATAGATTTAGAGATCATTATTGATTAGTTCTATGGAATATTTCTCAGTGAGCGGCGATATAGCAAGACAGGCAAACAACCAGGTAGACATAAAAGAAAGTACGGGAATATAATTATTTAACAACTATGAACATTTTTACTATTCACGTCAACTGTCCCGAGGTAAACCATGTACCACTTCCAATATTTGTATTATAAATCACATGTAGTTTAGTTCATTTATTATGCACCCCATACCCATCTTATAGGCGGTAGTAGAAAGGGTTACAGAGGCACATAATGGGCTCTGGGACTGAACCCCACAATTCATTTAGCTAAGCAAGTTACAATCTTGATGAGCTAGTTACAAAATTCAATATACGTCGTCACATCAACAATGGGCATGAGACCGACCACAAATATACTTTCTAAATTAAGCATCTGACATATATGGAGAGCTAGTGTCACAATTGATATGTCCGTCCTGCACACCGCCCCCCATCCAGTGGGCAGCGGTGGATAGGTTACAAACACTTAGTTACTACCTACAGTTAGCAAACTGGAGATATTTGGCCAAGACTTCTGGCAGCAGATTTTGATTGAAATATTTACACATCTCTTGAACATTTATTATAGAATTGTCTCTGAATTCACGTATCTTTCCGCACTCCTTCACATAGTGACGGAGGGTGTGCGAATAGTTTTGTTGACACAGTTTACATTTGGTCAGGTTTACATCAGCAGATGATGAAAATTCCCAGAGATACTTATAGCCGAGTCTAAGCCGAGCAGTAGTAACATCTAGGAGTCTGCTGATTTTATTGGCGGATCCATAGATGTGTGGCTCCTCTTGCATTATAGTATGATAGATTAAAATACTGGTGTCGATTTCACTTTCCTCAGATCTACAAGATTTAGTTGAAGTTCTTGGTGTACTATTGCTCTGAGACTGCTTATTGACAGTCAAAGGTTATACTCAATACAAACAGAAATCACACTAACGTGATGCATCAATGAACAAATCCACAAGGGCCGTGACGAGGATTCGAACCTGCGTCTGGGAGCATTCCAAACACTAATGTAATCATCACTGGTGTAATGATGTAAGGACAAAGAGGGAGAATTGCCTATTGACATAGCTCGAGTGCAGGGGGGAGTTGTGTAAAACCCTGGTTTGTGCCTCGGAGAGGCTGCGGGATCCAGTAAGTTCAGTTGAACTTCGGTTTCAACTCTTTTACCCTGTAGTAGCTCAGTCGAGTAAGGCAGTGTCTGGGATGCTCCAGAACGCAGGTTCGAATCCTCGTCACGGCCCTTGTGGATTTGTTCAAAGGTTATACTCAATTTGTCCTTTAAAGGCAGATTCTCACCAGCTTTAACTATCATGCATTCGGAGGCCAACATGAGATGGAATCCACATGAAATGGATTCTGTTACCATCATTAATAATATTGTTGTATTTGTTTCTAGCATCATACCCGAGCATGTTACAGTTATGTCTTAAAGAGTTGAGGGCAATTAAGGTTGACAAAGTGTCACTTACAATTAATATATCAAGTTTGGAGATTTGTACAGATTTTTGTGCAAGAAGTAAGTCATATAGTTCTGCTTGAAGGGTAGAGGCCCAGTTGATTATACGGACTCCCCACTCAACATATAAGCCATCGCCCATTGTCAGGACAGCTGCACTTCCAGCTGCACCTGTGGGGCGGTGTAGGGACCCATCAGTGTATATGGCCAAAGAGAATATCATATACAAAACATAATACCGGTAATGATACAGATTTTCATATATGATTTATTTTACATTAATTCGTAAAGAGTGCTTTAAACATGCATAAAATCTGCACTTTATTTTTCACTAAATTTATTTTAGTTTACTGTCCAGGATGTGATGGTCACTGAGCCTCCGAGTGACCGTCAAGAGTGCGTTAAACGCATAATTCAGTACTTACGACCAATTAATTAAAACTCAAATTAAATGTCACTGCTCATTTTGTGATTGTAAGAAGGATATGCATTTTCCAACAGAATTAATTTTTATTAATTCACCCTGTCATACCAGAGTGAGAATCAATTACCTCTGAGCTAGAATTTGATGTTATTGACGTTATATATAATGAGTTTTGTAATAAAATGCTATATTTATCACACGCAATCACACACACGCACACACACATGGGGTCTCGGCGCTGAGTGGACAGCGCTCTGGAGTCGTAGTCCTACGGGCGCTGGTCCGATCTCCGGTAGAGGCAGAAACAAATGGGCTGAGTTTCTTGCATCCTGAAGCGCCTGTTCACCAAGCAGTAAATATTAGACAGCTGCTACGGGCTGCATCCTGGAGATGTGTGTGTGTGTGTGCGTTAGAGAGAAATATGAAGAATATGTAATAGAGAAAAATAAATTGGTTATAAAAGCGGGGCCCAAGAGCTATAACTCGATTCAGCAGAACCAAATAGAAAATAAACACTCAATAATGTTTTCTCAATACTTTCATCTTCTGCAAGAAATTCGTTAGTGCAAATTCTTAATAATTTATAAATGACTGGGAAGGTAATTTCAGGATAAAGCGCTGGGCAAGTGTGACTATATAGCACTTGAAAGGATGCCAGACGTCTGCAGGAGTTGAAGGAGTCATTTGAGCGGAATTCTTTGGTAAGTTTCACTTTCGAGATGGAGAAGGATTGGATGCTGCCCTTTCTAGATGTAACAGTCCAGGAAAGGAGCCGAGGCATCCACATTGCACTCTACACCAAGGAAACGAACATAGGAATGTGCGTCAATGCCAATAGTGACTGCCCAGACAGGAACAAGAGGAGTGTTGTCAACGCTTACGTCGACTGTGCTCTCAGCCACAACTCAAGATGGAAGCAAGTCGATGAAGAACACTGTAGGGTAAGGCAGGTCCTAGTCAACAACGGCTTCTTTATTGGCTTTGTTGAAGACATCGAAAAAGAAAACGAGAAATGCCATACAACCTGTGAAGAGTCATCCTAAACAACACATGTACCCCCTATTTGACTATTTTACAGGCACTTCTTTTCGACATCTCAGAAAACAGAGGAAAAGCTGCTGAAAGATATTGTTGATAGGAACGTTACCCCTACAGATAAAAACCAGAAAATACAAGTGACAATTTACAATAATACCAAAAAAACGGCCAACCTACTCATAAAGAACTCTCCAGACACCAAACAGAACACAATGAAGGAAACGAACGTCGTCTATGCCTTCAAATGCCCACTTGGGGACTGTAAGCCCCAAAGAACTCAGTATATAGGCAAGACAACAACATCTCTTCCCAGGCGATTATCAATGCATAAGCAACAGGGCTCCATCAAGGAACACATAATCCCTTCTCACAATCAGACCATCTCCAGAGAAATCTTAACAAGCAACACAGAAATCATCAATAGATACAGCGAAAGCAGGAGGCTCGACATCAGCGAGGCACTACACATCAAAAAGTCAACACCAGCAATCAACAGCCAATTAATGCACAACTATATTCTACCCACTTCAGGACCCCGAACCAACATAGAAGCATCAAGAGGAAGTATGGGCCAATAGGCCTTCTGCAGTTCCTTCCATTCATTTTTTTATGCCCATTGGTTCGTGTTCTATCAAGTGCAAATGTGAATCACCTCACCCAAAAATTTTGTACCATGTCACCTCACCCAAAGCGAGTATAAGTATGGATGTATTTTGTGTGTTTACAGGTTACAGGTGTGTGTGTGTAAATTAAGTCTTTGAAAATGTAATCAGTTATTACGAAACGCGTTCAGGCGTCAGATTAGAAACAAAAAGGAATTTTGGAGAATACATTTTTCAATTACAATCGACAATAAAGAGAAACATAAGAAATATTGAGAAAATTCGTGTTAGAATTATTAATATTATCTTTTCGGTCATATTCACCAACACACACACACCATTTGTGTGTGTGTGTGTGTGGGTGTGGGGCAGGGCCTCGTCACATGACGAGGCCCTGCCCCTATAAATATATATATATATATATATATATATATATATATATATATATATATATATATATATATATATATATGAATGAAAACTCACACCCCAGAAGTGACTCGAACCCATACTCCCAGGAGCAACGCAACTGGTAACTACAGGGCGCCTTAATCCACTTGACCATCACGGCCGTCAAAAGGAAGTGATGGCCAAGGCTATTTGAGCCACTTCCCCGACGGCAACTCGGATGGTAATCTTGGGCATAGCATTTCACCAAATCACCTCATTCTTTGGGGCACACGTGAGGAACACAAATGCGAACAAGCCTGAATGGTCCCCAGGACTATATGCGAATGAAAACTCACACCCCAGAAGTGACTCGAACCCATACTCCCAGGAGCAACGCAACTGGTAACTACAGGGCGCCTTAATCCACTTGACCATCACGGCCGTCAAAAGGAAGTGATAGCCAAGGCTATTTGAGCCACTTCTCCGACGGCAACTCGGATGGTAATCTTGGGCATAGCATTTCACCAAATAACCTCATTCTTTGGGGCACACGTGAGGAACACAAATGCGAACAAGCCTGAATGGTCCCCAGGACTATATGCGAATGAAAACTCACACCCCAGAAGTGACTCGAACCCATACTTAGGACGTAGAATCACTGTTCACCAACGTACCTTTGGACGAGACAATCGGGATGATAGCCGACAGAGTGTATCGTGATCCAGCCTGTACTCCTCTTGACATACCAGAGAATATTCTAAGGAAACTACTCCAAGCTTGTACTAAAGAGGCACCCTTCTTGAGCCCGGATGGTCACATGTATAAGCAAGTGGATGGGGTCGCCATGGGTTCTCCCCTAGGTGTCCTGTTTGCAAACTTCTACATGGGTACCATCGAGCAAAATGTCTTAGTCGACATGAACTTGAAACCGGCCATACACTGCAGGTATGTTGACGACATTTTTACACAGGTACCTGATGTCAGACATCTGCAGGAGCTGAAGGAGGCATTTGAGCAGAGTTCCGTGCTGCGTTTCACTTACGAGATGGAAAAGGATGGGAAGCTGCCCTTTCTAGATGTAACAGTCATGGAAAAGAGCGGAGGTTTCCACACTGCAGTCTACACTAAGGAAACGAACATAGGAATGTGCCTAAATGCCAAAAGCGACTGCCCAGACAGGTACAAGAGGAGTGTTGTTAACGCATATGTCGACCGTGCTCTCAGCCACAGCTCAGAATGGAAGCAAGTCGACGAAGAACTCTGTAGGGTAAGGCAGGTCCTAGTCGACAACGGCTTCTCCAATGGTTTCGTCGAAGACATCATAAGAAGGAAAGTGAAACGCCATGCAACCTCTGAAGAGACAACTAACACAACACCTATACCCCCTATTAGACTATTTTACAGGAACTTCTTTTCCACAGGTCATAAAACGGAGGAAAGGGTCCTGAAAGATATTGTTAATAGAAACGTTATCCCTACAGACAAAAATCAGAGGATACAACTGACGATTTACTATAAAACCAGAAAAACGGCAAGCCTACTCATGAGAAACTCTCCAGACACAAAGCATAACGCTTTAAAAGAGACCAACGTCGTCTATGCCTTCAAATGCCCACTTGGGAATTGTAAGCCCCAAAATACCCAGTATATAGGCAAGACAACAACATCTCTTTCTAGGCGTTTAACGATGCATAAGCAACAGGGCTCCATTAAGGAACATATAATCTCTTCCCACAACCAAACCATCGCCAGAGAAATCCTAGTAAACAACACAGAAATCATCGATAGATACAGCGATAGCAGACGGCTTGACGCTTGCGAGGCACTACACATTAAAAAGTCAACACCAGCAATCAACAGCCAATTAATGCACAACTATATTCTACCCACCTCAAGACTCCGCTCCAATATAGAAGCATCAAGAAATATGGACCAATAGGCTTTCTACAATCACTTCTATTCAATACCCATTGTTTCGTGTTCTGTCTTGTGTTGATGAAATTAATACCCTATTAAATACCACCTCACCCCATCCACCTCACTCAAATGTAGATATAAACAAATCGGAGATGTGTAAGTTCTATTCAGTTGTGTATGTGTAACTAAAGTCTTTGAAAATGTAATAAGTTTTACGAAACGCGCTCAAGTGTCGCGTCAGACTAGAAATAAAAATGAATTATGGAGAATTGATTTTTGAATTACCACCAACAGTGAAAAGAAATGTACGTAAGATTGAATGAAGTGAATTGTAGAAAGCCTATTGGTCCATATTTCTTGATGCTTCTATATTGGAGCGGAGTCTTGAGGTGTCTGAGGTGAGCGGAGTCACTTCTATTCAATACCCATTGTTTCGTGTTCTGTCTTGTGTTAATGAATTTAATACCCTATTAATACCACCTCACCCCATCAACCTCACTCAAATGTAGATATAAACAAATCAGAGATGTGTAAGTTCTATTCAGTTGTGTATGTGTAAACTAAAGTCTTTGAAAATGTAATAAGTTTTACGAAACGCGCTGAAGTGTCGCGTCAGACTAGAAATAAAAATGAATTTTGGAGAATTGATTTTTGAATTACCACCAGCAGTGAAAAGAAATGTACGAAAGATTGAGAAAATTCGTGTTAGAATTATTAATCTTACTTTTTCGGTCATATTTAATAATATATGTCTACAGGAAAGACTGCTACCAAAATATACTAAAATATATATATATATATATATATATATATATATATATATATATATATATATATATATATATATATATATATATATATATATTTATATATACATATATATATAAATATATATATATATATATATATATATATATATATATATATATATATATATATATATATATATATATATATATTTATATATACATATATATATAAATATATATATATATATATATATATATATATATATATATATATATATATATATATATATATATATATATATATATATATATATATATATATATATATATACACTCTCCCTCCCTACAGCACTCTCTCTCTCTTTCTTTTTCTTCTTTCTTATTCTATTTCTCTCTCTCTCTCTCTCTCTCTCTCTCTCTCTCTCTCTCTCTCTCTCTCTCTCTCTCTCTCTCTCTCTCTCTCTCTCTCTCTCTCTCTCTCTTTTGTTTATTTCTCTAATTCTCACCCTTCGACCCTGTTCTCTCACCCTCTGTCTCTCCGCCTCTTTAACTGCCCAGTTTCTCACCAGGAGATAATACCGTTACCGTTATTACATCCCCACAGCATTGATATGCATGAGACGCGTTTACTGCTGCTTAAATAAATAGGTCAGAGGAATGAGAGCGTCCGTTTGGTTGTCTCTGTGTATGAAACGGCTGTTTTCATATTTATGTTGTTTGGGTCAGAGCTTGGCGCGTGGCAGAGGGCAGGCACTCAGTGAGGTTTTTTACTGAGTGATGCCAAGAGATAAGTCACAATGTAAACTCTCTCGGAATTTATTGGGTTTGGTGGCTTTTGTATCTGGCATAACCCAATAGTGATATTTTGTGTTTGGTTACCTTGTGTAAATGTATATTTTGAGTGGGAGGTTTCTAATTTCACTGTCCATGGCTCTATTTAAGAAAAACAGTCTCCGTGGTGTAGTGGTAAGACACTCGCCTGGCGTTCCGCGAGCGCTATGTCATGGGTTCGTATCCTGGCCGGGGAGGATTTACTGGGCGTAATTCCTTAACTGTAGCCTCTGTTTAACGCAACAGTAAAATGTGTACTTGGATGAAAAAACGATTCTACGCGGCAGGGGATCGTATTCCAGGGACCTGCCCGAAACGCTACGCGTACTAGTGGCTGTACAAGAATGTAACAACTCTTGTATATATCTCAAAAAAAAAAAAAAAAAATTATATTGAGACACATCGAAACCTTCATGAGATATTTACAGTCCTACAAGGTTTATGGTAGAACTCTCACCGGAGAGGATTGACTGGTCACCTGTCCTTAACTCCTCGTCCTAGTTAACTCAGGGAAAGTTATTTGGGTAAGGTTTAACAGAAGCAAAAGAAGATTATTGTGAAGGCCTACACCTGTGCCCATCTATATAAAAACCATAACTAGGATGAACTTAATAAGGAACAGATACAGCAACTACAGGAAACCAGATATAGCACAAACTCTTGACACCAAACTATCATTAAATACTCAGCAGCCAGTTCATATTTAGTAACTTTCTTCAATCAGCAAGACCAGTACAGCACTGTTACTTGATATCCCATTCATTATGTCAACCGACTAGTGAACATTATAAACGTTATTACCTCTTGACCAGGTGACCACATCTTCACTCCACACCCCAGTGTGCACTGTGTCGTGCGGTGGTCCTGTTTGGTGTTCAGTTCACCTTTGTCTGTGAGGTTGAGAAGTTGAACTCGGCCAAATGGATGGTGAAAGTCTCGTGTCGTTTGGTGACTAAAATTGCTTGATTTAAAGCTGGCTATGAAGTTATGCACCATACTGTAGCGGAATTCCAAAACGAAGCAATTTCATAGTTTATTTATGGACGTCTCAATTAACTTGATTTATGTATAAATTATGTTTTATGCGTCTAGGACAATCATAACGCACAAGGTGACAGATAATTGCTCCATTAACATCTGGGCACAAAGGTTACAAGACAACTTTCCTGATATACCTTGCTACATATTCCGGTATATCATCTTAATGTCTTCTTAACAGCATTATATTTACAAAATATATCGGAGGAGCAAACTAATCCCGTCCACAACCATTAATACTACTACTACTACTACTACTAATACAATTTTATTTATAAAAGATACGTAAGAACATATGAGAGGTTAATTTGTAGGTACTGAGATGGCATATTAAATAGGGCCACTAATATGCACTATCTTATTGTTTATATCCTGGGAATCCTTCCTTATATCTTGGAGGTGGTTGTTTATCCTTATCTCATCCCTGATCTTGGTATAGTCCCTCATGTTCATGTCAGCTCTCAAACTTGAGTCATGTTTATGCGCTAATGTTCGAATCAGCCGTGATGTTCGTATTTGCCAATAAGATTCGTATCAGCCTTGATGTTCGCATCATTCCTAATTAGCCCTGATGTTTACATTTATTTTGAAAATATCATGAGATGATTTCGGAGCTTTGCGTCCGCGCGGCCCGGTCCTCGAACAGGCCTCCTTTTTTTTTTACACCCCCCAGGAAGCAGCCCAGAGCAGAGTTCTAACTCACAGGTACCTATTTATGCTAGGTAACAGGTGCATCAGGGGTGAAAGAAGCTCTGCCCATGTGTTTCCGCCTCCACCGGGAATCGAGCCCGGAACTTAAGACTACGAATCCCGAGCCCTGTCCCCTCATCTGTCAGGCTGTCACATCAACCATGATGTTTGCCTCAGTGATGTTGTTTGTATCAACGGTGAAGTTTGTAAGAGCCGTGATGTCTGTATCAGCCCTGGTGCATGTATCAGCCCTGGTGCATGTATCAGCCCTGGTGCATGTATCATCCCTAGTGCATGTATCAGCCCTGGTGCATGTATAAGCCCTGGTGCATGTATCAGCCCTGGTGCATGTATCAGCCCTGGTGCATGTATCATCCCTAGTGCATGTATCAGCCCTGGTGCATGTATAAGCCCTGGTGCATGTATCAGCCCTGGTGCATGTATCAGCCCTGGTGCATGTATCAGCCCTGGTACATGTATCAGCCCTGGTGCATGTATCAGCCCTGGTGCATGTATCATCCCTAGTGCATGTATCAGCCCTGGTGCATGTATAAGCCCTGGTGCATGTATCAGCCCTGGTGCATGTATCAGCCCTGGTGCATGTATCAGCCCTGGTGCATGTATAAGCCCTGGTGCATGTATCATCCCTAGTGCATGTATCAGCCCTGGTGCATGTATAAGCCCTGGTGCATGTATAAGCCCTGGTGCATGTATCATCCCTAGTGCATGTATCAGCCCTGGTGCATGTATAAGCCCTAGTGCATGTATCAGCCCTGGTGCATGTATCATCCCTAGTGCATGTATCAGCCGTGGTGCATGAATGAGCCCTGGTGCATGTATAAGCCCTGGTGCATGTATCATCCCTAGTGCATGTATCAGCCCTGGTGCATGTATAAGCCCTGGTGCATGTATCATCCCTAGTGCATGTATCAGCCCTGGTGCATGTATAAGCCCTGGTGCATGTATCAGCCCTGGTGAATGTATCATCCCTAGTGCATGTATCAGCCGTGGTGCATGTATAAGCCCTGGTGCATGTATCATCCCTAGTGCATGTATCAGCCCTGGTGCATGTATAAGCCCTGGTGCATGTATCATCCCTGGTGCATGTTTCAGCCCTGGTGCATGTATCAGCCCTGGTGCATGTATCATCCCTAGTGCATGTATCAGCCGTGGTGCATGTATCAGCACTGGTACATGTATCAGCCCTGGTACATGTATCAGCCCTGGTACATGTATCAGCCGTGGTGCATGTATCAGTCCTGGTGCATGTTTCAGCACTGGTGCATGTATCAGCCCTGGTGCAAGTATCAGCCCTGGTGCATGTATAAGCCCTGGTGCATGTATCATCCCTAGTGCATGTATCAGCCCTGGTGCATGTATAAGCCCTGGTGCATGTATAAGCCCCGGTGCATGTATCAGCCCTGGTGCATGTATCAGCCCTGGTGCATGTATCAGCCCTGGTGCATGTATAAGCCCTGGTGCATGTATCATCCCTAGTGCATGTATCAGCCCTGGTGCATGTATAAGCCCTGGTGCATGTATAAGCCCTGGTGCATGTATCATCCCTAGTGCATGTATCAGCCCTGGTGCATGTATAAGCCCTAGTGCATGTATCAGCCCTGGTGCATGTATCATCCCTAGTGCATGTATCAGCCGTGGTGCATGTATGAGCCCTGGTGCATGTATAAGCCCTGGTGCATGTATCATCCCTAGTGCATGTATCAGCCCTGGTGCATGTATAAGCCCTGGTGCATGTATCATCCCTAGTGCATGTATCAGCCCTGGTGCATGTATAAGCCCTGGTGCATGTATCAGCCCTGGTGAATGTATCATCCCTAGTGCATGTATCAGCCGTGGTGCATGTATAAGCCCTGGTGCATGTATCATCCCTAGTGCATGTATCAGCCCTGGTGCATGTATAAGCCCTGGTGCATGTATCATCCCTGGTGCATGTATCAGCCCTGGTGCATGTATAAGCCCTGGTGCATGTATCAGCCCTGGTGCATGTATCATCCCTAGTGCATGTATCAGCCGTAGTGCATGTATGAGCCCTGGTGCATGTATAAGCCCTGATGCATGTATCATCCCTAGTGCATGTATCAGCCGTGGTGCATGTATCAGCACTGGTACATGTATCAGCCCTGGTACATGTATCAGCCCTGGTACATGTATCAGCCGTGGTGCATGTATCAGTCCTGGTGCATGTTTCAGCACTGGTGCATGTATCAGCCCTGGTGCAAGTATCAGCCCTGGTGCATGTATCAGCCCTGGTGCATGTAACAGCCCTGGTGCATGTATCATCTCTGGTGCATGTATCATCCCTGGTGCATGTATCAGCCGTGGTGTATGTATCATCCCTAGTGCATGTATCAGCCCTGGTGCATGTATCATCCCTAGTGCATGTATCAGCCGTGGTGCATGTATCAGCACTGGTACATGTATCAGCCCTGGTACATGTATCAGCCCTGGTGCATGTATCATCCCTAGTGCATGTATCAGCCGTGGTGCATGTATCAGCTCTGGTGCATGTATCATCCCTAGTGCATGTATCAGCCCTGGTGCATGTATCATCCCTAGTGCATGTATCAGCCGTGGTGCATGTATCAGCACTGGTGCATGTATCTGCCCTGGTACATGTATCAGCCCTGGTGCATGTATCAGCCCTGGTGCATGTAACAGCCCTGGTGCATGTATCATCCCTGGTGCATGTATCAGCACTGGTACATGTATCAACCCTGGTGCAAGTATCAGCTCTGGTGCATGTATCATCCCTAGTGCATGTATCAGCCCTGGTGCATGTATCAGCCCTGGTGCATGTATCAGCCATGGTGCATGTATCATCCCTAGTGCATGTATCAGCCGCGGTGTATGTATAAGCCCTGGTGCATGTATCATCCCTAGTGCATGTATCAGCCGTGGTGCATGTATCAGCACTGGTACATGTATCAGCCCTGGTGCATGTATCAGCCGTGGTGTATGTATCAGCCCTGGTGCATGTATCAGCCCTGGTGCATGTATCAGCCCTGGTGCATGTATCAGTCCTGGTGCATGTATCAGCCCTGGTGCATGTAACAGCCCTGATGCATGTATCAGCCCTAGTACATGTATCAGCCGTAGTGTATGTATCAGCCCTGGCGCATGTATCAGCTCTGGTACATGCATCAGCCCTGGTGCACGTATCATCCCTAGTGCATGTATCATCCCTGGTGCATGTATCAGCCCTGGTGCATGTATCAGACCTGGTGCATGTATCAGCCCTGGTGCATGTATCATCCCTGGTGCATGTATCAGCCCTGGTGCATGTATCAGCCCAGGTGCTTGTATCAGCCCTGGTGCATGTATCATCCCCAGCGCATGTATCAGCCCTGGTGCATGTATCAGCCCTGGTGCATGTATCATCCCTGGTGCATGTATCAGCCCTGGTGCATGTATCAGCCCAGGTGCTTGTATCAGCCCTGGTGCATGTATCATCCCCAGCGCATGTATCAGCCCTGGTGCATGTATCAGCCCTGGTGCATGTATCAGCCCTGGTGCATGTATCAGCCCTGGTGCATGTATCAGACCTGGTGCATGTATCAGACCTGGTGCATGTATCAACCCTGGTGCATGTATCAGCCCTGGTGCATGTATCATCCCCGGCGCATGTATCAGCCCTGGTGCATGTATCAGCCCTGGTGCATGTATCAGCCCTGGTGCATGTATCATCCCCGGCGCATGTATCAGCCCTGATGCATGTATCAGCCCTGGTGCATGTATCAGCCCTGGTGCATGTATCAGCCCTGGTGCATGTATCAGCCCTGGTGCATGTATCAGCCCTGGTGCATGTATCAGCTCTGGTGCATGTATCAGCCCTGGTGCATGTATCAACACTGGTGCATGTATCAGGCCCGGTGCATGTATCAGCCCTGGTGCATGTATCAACACTGGTGCATGCATCAGGCCCGGTGCATGTATCAGCCCCTGTGCATGTATCAGCCCTGGTGCATGTATCAGCTCTGGTACATGCATCAGCCCTGGTGCACGTATCATCCCTAGTGCATGTATCATCCCTGGTGCATGTATCAGCCCTGGTGCATGTATCAGACCTGGTGCATGTATCAGCCCTGGTGCATGTATCATCCCTGGTGCATGTATCAGCCCTGGTGCATGTATCAGACCTGGTGCATGTATCAGCCCTGGTGCTTGTATCATCCCTGGTGCATGTATCATCCCCGGCGCATGTATCAGCCCTGGTGCATGTATCAGCCCTGGTGCATGTATCAGCCCAGGTGCATGTATCAGCCCTGGTGCATGTATCAGACCTGGTGCATGTATCAGACCTGGTGCATGTATCGACCCTGGTGCATGTATCAGCCCTGGTGCATGCATCATCCCCGGTGCATGTATCAGCCCTGGTGCATGTATCAGCCCTGGTGCATGTATCAACACTGGTGCATGTATCAGGCCCGGTGCATGTATCAGCCCTGGTGCATGTATCAGCCCTGGTGCATGTATCAGCCCTGGTGCATGTATCAGCCCTGGTGCATGTATCAACACTGGTGCATGTATCAGGCCCGGTGCATGTATCAGCCCTGGTGCATGTATCAGCCCTGGTGCATGTATCAGCCCTGGTGCATGTATCAACACTGGTGCATGTATCAGCCCTGGTGCATGTATCAACACTGGTGCATGTATCAGGCCCGGTGCATGTATCAGCCCTGGTGCATGTATCAGCCCTGGTGCATGTATCAGCCATGGTGCATGTATCAGGTCTAATGTCTGAAGCTGTTAAGACCAGGCTGATTAGAAAGTTCAAATATTTTAAATTATGTTTTTGAGTGGGATTACTACAAATTATTTGAGAATGTTTTAATGCTTATTCCTGTGTTCTGTACTAGTTTAGATAGTTCTTGGAAATAAAAACTTTTTTAATTTATAATTGTGAATCTCTACTCGAGCTTTACTCAGGTAAAAACATATACTTCAAAATGCGATAAGGAATAATATTTTCTGATAATAGTTGGCGTACTGTGTTGGTGAATATGTTGAGGATACACTGTATTTGGAAGTCCGTTTCTCGCCACCTTTTGCAGGCATCAATATTGCTTCACTTGCACACCATACCTGAGACGACGACCTTAATTAAAATGACGTAATCCCGTGACGTAAACGAGAACATTCACTTGGGAGTATTGTGTCAGAGTGATTGTCTTCACCCATGTCTTAGAGACCTCGCTGTTGTAGGTTCTCCTTTTAACAAAGTTAATGGCTGTTGTTGATCGTTCTCCAACTGTCCAGCCTCGTGACGATGTCAGTAAATATTACCCAAAGACAACTTCGACCTTCCTCTGTCATAAAGCAACCTTATCGAACTCACAGGTTTATAAAACACCAAAAGTAATTACATATTTTCAGTTTTAAATTTTAAAAGAATTTATCATACACATTTTTTACAATTTATGTGTTCCACACAATTTTTACATGGACATACTTCATATTAATACATCATCAACAGACCATGACCTGCACAAGTATCTAATTTGAACCAAATTATAATTGGTTCATAGGGACTGTACGGACGAGCAACATCACAACTCTTGCAAGGCAACTTGTTGGACCAGGTTATCACATGTCGAGCCTGGCCTCAGGCCGGCCTCCTGGAGTAAAACAACTCTCAGAATCCTCTCCAGGTATGCTCCAGGTGTGCTCCAGGTGTGCTCCACCTGTGCTCCAGGTGTGCTCTAGGTGTGCTCCAGGTATGCTCCAGGTGTGCTTAAGGTATGCTCCACGTGTGCTCCAGGTATGTTGCAGGTGTGCTCCAGGTATGCTCCAGGTATGCTCCAGGGGTGTTCCAGGTGTGCTCTAGATGTGCTCCAGGTGTGCTCCTGGTATGCTTTACGTGTGCTCCAGGTATGCTCCTGGTGTGCTCCAGGTATGATGCAAACATTATGAGAAGAATCAAGATGGATGAAGATAGACAGAGACTACAGGATGACCTGGATAAACTGGAGGAATGGTCTAGAAAATGGCTGCTAAAGTTCAACTCAGGAAGGTGTAAGGTGATGAAATTAGGCGAAGGGAGCAGGAGGCTGAACACAAGGTATCATCTGGGAGGGGAAATCCTGCAAGAGTCAAATAGAGAGAATGATTTGGGGGTTGATATCACACCGAACCTGTCTCCAAAAGCCCACATCAAAAGAATATCATCAGCGGCATATGCTAGACTGGCCAACATAAGAGCTACCTTTAGAAACTTGTGTAAGGAATCTTTCAGAACCCTGTATACCACTAATGTAAGACCAATCCTGGAGTATGCAGCTCCAACCTGGAGTCCATACCTAGGTAAACACAAGACATATCTAAAGAAGATTCAGCGGTATACCACCAGGCTCGTCCCGGAACTGAGAGGAATGAGCTACGAGGAAAGGATAAAGGAGCTGAACCTCACATCCCTGGAAAACAGAAGAGTAAGGGGAGACATGACAACCACCTACAAAATTCTCAGGGGAATTGACAGGGTGGACAAAGACAAACTCTTTAGCACGGGTGGGACACGAACAAGGGGACACAGGTGGAAACTTAGTACCCAGATGAGCCACAGAGACGTTAGAAAGAATTTTTTCAGTGTCAGAGTAGTTATTAAACGGAATGCTTTAGGCAGTGATGTGGTGGAGACTGACTCCATACACAGTTTCAAATGTAGATATGATAGAGCCCAGTAGGCTCAGGAACCTGTACACCAGTTGATTGACAGTTGAGAGGCGGGACCAAAGAGCAAAGCTCAACACCCGCAAGCACAATTAGGTAAGTACAATTAGGTAAGGTGTGCTACAGGTGTGCTCCAGGTATGCTCCAGGTGTGCACCAGGTGTGCTTCAGGTATTTTCCAGGTGTGCTCCAGGTATGCTCCAGGTGTGCTCCATGTGTGCTTCAGGTGTGCTCCAGGTGTGCTACAGGTGTGCTCCAGGTATGCTCCAGGTGTGCTCCATGTGTGCTTCAGGTGTGCTCTAGGTGTGCTCCATGTGTGCTTCAGGTGTGCTCCAGGTGTGCTACAGATGTGCTCCAGGTGTGCTCCAGTAATGCTTCAGGTATGCTCCAAGTATGCTCCAGGTGTGCCCCAGGTATGCTCCAAGTATGCTCCAGGTGTGCTCCAGGTGTGCCCCAGGTATGCTCCAGGTATGCTCCAGGTGTGCTCCAAGGTGTGCTCCAGGTGTGCTCCAGGTATGCTCCAGGTATGCTCCAGGTGAGCTCCAGGTATGCTCCAGGTGTGCTCCAGGTATGCTCTGAACAATTTCCGGGCAGTAGCTGTACCAATGTACACATATGTATCACACTCGGTACTTGATATAAGCATTCATGAATAATAATAATGTGTGTGTCGTCAGGAACGACCAGCAGCACTTCTGTCACTCACAAGAACCACCCACATCTCATTAACTTTAATTAAATTAAATTATTAAATTAAATTTTTTATTCAGGTAAGATACATACATACAAGGTAAGATACAAAGTTGATGGATCTATAGATAGAGTTAGTACATACAATGCCTAAAGCAACTATTACGCAAAGCGTTTCGGTCAATATGGTTAACTCATGTAAACAACGAACACCTCATTAACCCATGAAAAAACATTTATTAAGCACCATTGAATCATCAGCCACGATTTTTAGCAGTACAATTGAATACAATTTTGAGATTTCATTACTTAATTACCACCTGCTAAGTCATTGTCAAAAAATATGATGAATATTTTTAAGTTTTAGCTGAAAGATTTTGATCCCGTTTCTGGGATCCACCTCCATGAATCACAACTAGTTGATCAGGTATTCTTTGGATACCTGATATTATATTTTGGTTCTTATTGATCAGGAATCCTTTGTTCTTTGGATCAATAAGAACACGCACATCATATACAAAAATAAATAAGGAAGATTACACACAGTATAAATCCATATATAACATATTACCCCTTACGTAAAATATACCCATTATATAATATATATACCCATAACGAAGAATATTAACATTGTATAATATATACATATTACATAATATATTCGTATCATGTAATATACCATTAAAAATTGTTCCACTAAAATAATATATTCCCAATATTATGTAACTTAAAAACTAAATTCATTTATATATGTATATCACATTCAGTTTGAAATGCCGAAGAAAATAAAAATATAGTCACCTTATCCAGAAAGACCGATGAAAACGTTAAAACAAAACTTTAGCCGTGGCAGTAAAATATTAATAAAAGTTTTTTGTGTGAAGTTACCATTTGTCAGAAGGAGGACTGGAGTGTGTGAGGACACACCAGACACCCACACACACACAACTTCCTTCCTATTCTTTGTTTTCCCTCCACCACGCGAATCGGGTGTCTTGCTGTTGTCTGTCTTTAAGTTGTTTTGTTTCTTTGCCTCTCTGGTTAGTTTGGTTTGTCTTTTATATTTTTGTTTACTGATTTTGTGCGTGAATCTCTCTCTCTCTCTCTCTCTCTCTATGTGATTAGTGTTTAGTGATCGTCAATTGCATATATAATATATATATATATATATATATATATATATATATATATATATATATATTATATGTGTGTTGTTGAATATGACCGAAAAGGTAAGATTAATAATTCTAAGACAAATTTTCTCAATATTTCTTATTTTTTCTTCACTGTCGGTGGTAATGGAAATATGAATTCTCCAAAATTCATTTTTATTAATTGGCTGACGCCTAGAAGCGTTTCGTAAGGGCTTTTTAGATTCTCAAAGACTTCTCTACACTTAACACTGCACTTATGACACACTTGATACACTGTGTATGAAACATTTGACATAACTCTTGCTTTTTATTGGTTTTGGGTGAGGTTTGTATTGGGTGAGGTGGGTACATGAGAATGGAAGAAACTGCAGATGGCCTATTGGCCTATACGGTTCCTTGAAGTGGGCAGAATATAGTTTATAGTTGTGCATTAAATGGCTGTTGATTGCTGGTGTTGACTCTTTAATGAGTAGTGCCTCGCTGGTGTCGAGCCTCCTGCTATTACTGTACCTATCGATGATTTCTGTGTTGTTTGTTAAGATTTCACTGATGCTGGTCTGGTTGTGAGAAGAAATTATATGTTTCTTGATGGAGCCCTGTTGTTTATGCATTGTTAGTCGCCTAGAAAGAGACTTTGTTTTCTTGCTCATATTCTGAGTTCTTTGGGGCTTACAGTCCCCAAGTGGGCATTTAAAGGCATAGACGACGTTGGTTTCCTTCAAAGCGTTCAGCTTGGTTTCTGGGGAGTTTTTCATGAGTAGATTGGCCGTTTTTTGGTTATATAATAAATGATCAATTGTATTTTCTGATTTCTGTCTGTATGGATAACGTTCCTATCAACAATTTCTTTCAGGACCCTTTCCTCCGTTTTATGAGCCGTCGAAAAAAAGTTCCTATAAAATAGTTAAATATGGGGTAAAAGTGATGTGTTTGTTGACTCTTCAGAGGTTGCATGGCGTTTCACCTTCCTTTTTATGATGTATTCAACAAAACCGTTAGTGAAGCTATTGTTGACTAAGACCTACCTTAGCCTACAGAGTTCGTCATAGACTTGCTTCTATCCTGAGCTGTGGCTGAGACATATGCGTTGACAACACCCCTCTTGTACCTGTCTGGGCAGTCACTATTAGTATTGAGGCACATTCCTATGTTTGTTTCCTTAGTGTAGATTGCAGTGTACAAGCCTCCACTCTTTTCCATGACTGTTACATATAGAAAGGGCAACTTCCCATCATTTTCCATCTCGTAAGTGAAATTCAACACAGAATTCCGCTTAAATGCCTCCTTCAGCTGCTGCAGACGTCTGGCATTAGGTACCTGCGTAAAAAGGTCGTAAATTTACTTGCAGCACATGGCGGGTTTCAAGTCCATGTCAACTGAGATCTTCTGTTTGATGGTGCTCATGTAGAAGTTCGCAAACAGGACACCTAGGGGAGAACCCATGGCGACCCCATCTACTTGCTTATACATGTGCCCATCTGGGCTCAAGAAGGGTGCTTCTTTAGTGCAGGCTTGGAGTAGTTTCCTTAGTATGTTTTCTGATATGTAAAAAGGAGCACATGCTGGATCACGATACACTCGGTCCGCTATCATCCCGATTGTTTCATCCACAGCTATGTTGGTAAACAGTGATTCTGCATCCAACGAGGCTCTTATTCCCTTGGCCCGTGCTCCCTTAAGTCAACAAATTCCTTTGGAGACTTTAGGCTGAAAGCACAAGGTACATAAGGAGTCAGCAAGCCGTTGAGTCGCTTAGCCAGTCTATATGTGGGTGTTGGTTTCTGGCTGATGAGTGACTGAAGTGGGTTTCCAAGCGTGTGGGTCTTGACATTTCCATACGCATACTCAGGTTTGTATTCCCCAATAACCTTTTGCAGGTGTAGTCCAGATTTTTTGGCGTTCACAGTTTCGATCAATGTGTTTACTTTCGTTTTCAATTCGGCTGTAGTGTCTTTCGTTACCCTTTGGAATTTAGTTTGGTCAGAGAGTATGAGGCTCATTTTTGCCACATATTCGTCTTTTTTAAGAATAACGTATATTGGCGACTTGTCACCTCTCCTGACTACACACTCCTTATTCTCACGTAGGCTCCTAACTGCCGCTTTGAGCTCGAGGGAGAGTATGGTGCTTCTGTAGTTACCTCGAATCTTTCCTCCTTCTGCAATAAATTCTGCTTGCAAGGTGTTTTTAGTGGTAACCTTCTTTTGTGTCTCGAGGTCGAATATGTCGCCCAATAAGATCTCCAACTCCACTTTCCGGGCCATCTCACTTGGTCTGCACCGAACATGATAGTTTATACCCTGATTTAAGAGAGTGAATTGGTCCTCATTGAGGTTGATTCCAGCAGGGTTTAAGAAGGTATCTCTGGGTCGTGGAATCGCCATAGGTCCTTCAAATAATGTTGTCAGTTTCTTCATGATCCTGGTTTCGGTGCTGTGGCGATGTCAATCTGTAAGGATGTCGAGGTGTTGGTTGATACGAGTACTGGAGGTCTTCGTTAATGTTGCTGTTTCTCCATTGGTTTGTAGCGTGAAGTGGTTGCGTTTTGCTGTCTTTGATCTTTCTGCCTTGTGTATCTGATTTCGAATCAGTTCTTGGCGATATTTTATCGTGGAGGCTAGGTCTCTTGCTGCTGGGTTGTGCGTTTTAATATTAGTATATTATGGTAGCAGTCATTCTTATAAACATAACTTGTTGAATATGACCGGAAATTAAGATTAATAATTCTAACACGAATTTTCTCAATGTTTCTTATGTTTCTCTTCACTGTCGAGGGTAATTGAAATATCAATTCTCCAAAATTCATTTTTGTTTATGGTTTGATGCCTGAACGCGTTTCGTAATTCTTATTACATTTTCAAAGACATAGTTTACACATACAAATTCATCATTCTTATACTCGTTTTGGGTGAGGTGATATGGCACAAAAGTTTTGGGTGAGGTGACAAGCACAAGATAGAACACGAAACAATGGGTTTGAAAACACAAGGATGGAAGTAACTGCAGAAGGCCTATAGGTCTGTACCTCCTCTTGCTGCTTCCATGTTGGTTCGGGGTCTGGAGGTGGGTAGAATATAGTTGTGCATTAATTGGCTGTTGATTGCCGGTGTTGACTTTTTGATGTGTAGTGCCTCGCTGATGTCTAGTCTCCTGCTATCGCTGTATTTATCGATGATTTCAGTGTTGTTTGGTAGACACAGGAATAGCAGGCAGGAGGCTCGACATCAGCGAGGCATCTCTCTCTTTCTCTCTCTCTCTCTCTCTCTCTCTCTCTCTCTCTCTCTCTCTCTCTCTCTCTCTCTCTCTCTCTCTCTCTCTCTCTCTCTCTCTCTCTCTCTCTCTATTTTCTTCTCTATCTATATCTCTTTACTTTTCATTCTCTCTCTCTCAGTCCTTTTCTGACTATTTTTCCCATGCAAAAGGAATAATGGAATATGTGGCAGCATTGTACATGTTGCCGCAGCTTAATTCCCAAATGCATAATTGAAAAACCAGCTTGGGCAACTATGTAACAGATTACATCGTACCCTGAGCAGTAACAGCCGCTTAATTATACGTGGATGTGCAACATAGAGGTGTGATGTGGTTGCTTGCAAATGATGCTTACAAATGTTTATATTCTCTAATATTTTTTTGTTTTCCCCACAGATCGTAGCAACGAAGGATACCCGACATCGTCTCCTTCACTGACACCACAGTCAAGCAGACGACACAGGAACCAACACCTACAACAGGACACACAGGGAGTAATCACACTAACGTGATTGCGTCAATGAGAAAATGTGTGTAAGAACACTCTCCGCATAGGTTCGAACCCTCATTACTGCTCCTACGGATCTTCTCACAGAACAGGATGTGTACATGAGATGAACCACAGTATAGTGCTCTTGTGTTCTGAGACAAGGTTTGCTGTAAAGTTGTCTCCTGGAATATAATAGAGGCATTATGGTGAGATCTGCATATATATTACCAGTCTAGTAAAAACTGGCTATACCCAGCGTAATTTACTTTCTCCATAAGGGCTCTTAAAATGGAAAAAGAATAAAGGCGAGAGTACTGAAATAACTTGGAAAGAGAGTTGATGTGAGACTGCAATAGAGTGAAATAGTGTGCAATACAGTGATATTGAGTGCAACAGAGATAGGGAGGAGGATAAGGGAAGGGGGCTGGATGCTGCGAGGTTCCAACAGTGGCTTTAATGCGAGAGGGAGAAAGAGAAAGAGTGCCTTAGGGAAACATAGGAAGTGGTATCAGAGGAGCCACATCCTCACTGTGGGGTGTGCTGTGACGGGTTATCTCCACCCTCTGGCTTCCCCTCTCTCTCACACACACACACACACACACACACACACACACACACACACACACACACACACGCACACACACACACACACACACACACACACACACACACACACACACGCACACACACACACACACACACACACACACACACACACACACACACGCACACACGCACACACACACACACACACACACGCACACACACGCACACACACACACACACACACACGCACACACACACACACACACACACACACACACACACACACACACACACACACACACACACACAAATCTCAGCTACATGTATACTTTATGAAGCTTACAACAAACACTCACGATAAACACAACATAAACATTGCCCTATAAAGAACCGGAATTTGGAGAGGGGGAAGGTAAAAAATAGAGCCAAAAACGAAAGTAAGAGAGATGAAAATTACCAAAAATCCCAAAAAAGTGACGCTACTTCTGTGTGAAGAAGTGGAAGAGAGAAAAACAAAAGAAGGGGAAGTGAAGGAGAAAACAAGACAAGAGAGAAACCCCAGGAAGAGGAGCAGGCCAGAGAAGAGATGGATTAGAGAGTGTTTCACCTGAGAGAAGAATGCATGGTGTCGGCCACCTCTCGACCCGCCAGGTGGCCCAGACATGAGGTGGGGCCGGAGCGGCCGAGGGCAGGACTGGGGCGTGGTGTGTATGGCCGTGCTGGCCGTTACCTCCGTGCCCACCAGCCCGGGCCGAGGCCTCACACTAGCGGCCGAGGAAGAAGATTTGAGTGAGTAACCATTCATTTTTAAGTTGCATCTTATTGTTCTCTATTGAGTTGTCTTCGTTTCTCTGAGTTTGTGGCTTTCTATCAATTGTGTTTGTCTCGTTGCAGCATATTCCCGACTAACAAATCTTTTAAGGAGCTGTACTGCATTGTCATAACCGTCATCAGTGAAGGTCAGATTACAGACCACCTGTAACGCTTCATTCTTTAAGACATCCTGCAAATATGTAAATTTGTTTGTCTTTGCTACATTGGCATTAGAATCCACAGAATCAACAAATTTGTTCTAGAAGTTGTCCCAACTCTCGCCCTCTGTATCAGAGAAAGTTGGGGGTTCTGAGTGATGGCAATTTGACTTCTGGTTGTGTCTGGTTTTGGGAAGCTGTGGCTGCAATATTTATATTGACCTTATGTGTGGTTATTAAATCGTCAAAGTGTTGTAACTTTGCATGCATTGCATCTTCGTTATCTGCATTTTTTGTATTACAACGCCCATTGCCTCTTCATTGACACTGGTGGTGGCAAGGATATCCTGATATTTCAGGATTTGTAAGATCATATGCTTATATTTGGTCTGTGCAATCTTATAATACCCTTCCAGTTCTATATAATTAACTGGAGTTTGATTACTTAAATCCTCACATTTTTTTATCTGTCGGGTTAAGTGGCCCTTCATGCCAGTGAGGGTAGCTTTTACATTTTTGGCAGTAGACATCATGGCAGTATTTGCTAGTCTTGTTGGACTGTGATTTGGACTATTTCTGGCACTTGTATTAGTAGAGCGACTAGTTTCCGAACTAGAGCTGCTTATAATTTAAAATATACACTATATAATCATACACACTATAATTTGAGTGGTAAGCCTGCATTACTGCTGGAATTCCTCAAGTTAGCCCTTCTTTATCACTCTTGGCTGGTACAGAGACACAGGTTAACACTCAAAGGTGGAATGATTATAGTTAAATTATTACTATAGTTAAGGTAATATTATGTAGACAACACAATTCGGGTTGTCATGAGTACTGCATAAAAATATGTACTTGCTAGGTTGTAATATGTTCAACTCTAGACAAGTGTAACTGCTTACCCCTTACACCAGGTTAGCACAATAAATTAGACAAGGTTGCTGTACAACACCAGCCTAAAATGTTCTACCCTTGTGCAAGAATTAGTTGTAAATAATGTGACATGCAGTAATTGTTACAGTAATGGTGCAACATTAAAAAGTAATGTTTATATAAACACTTAAAATTATAAAAGGCATACACATTTATGAGTAAATTAGCCTCTTATCAACCTCTTGTAATGAAAAAGCACAAGTGTTCTTTTGGTACAGGCCTCGGAACAATAATAGTGCTTATTGTAAGTTCTGTTTGCTATGAGCCGAGATTGAAAAAGTTAGGCTAGAAAAATGTATAATGTATAGCAGTGTCTTCCTGCTATAATTAATGTATGTAAATATTGCACTAATGTTATATATTTAGATCCTAATCAGGATTTTCAATCCGGTTCGTTGAGGACCATAAATATGGTCCTAGTTAACTGAAATAATCATCGAGGTTCGAAGGACCATAAATTTGTAGGAAAATCCTGGCAGCTTAATTGATTTTTAAATTGACTTTAATAAGATAATTTTTTATCTGATTAATTTTCTTAGTTAGTTCTTAGTAATAAGTTAGTTAATTAAGCAAGTAAATAATTAAGTGAGTGGACTATATGTACTGATTCAGCTGCCTGAATTTATCTCACATCCTTGGCGGGGGGGGGGGACCATTTGCAACTTAAACCACTTTGAGATGGCTCCTTCATAAACCATAAGTTGTTTACCTTACATTCAAAATATAATTTATAAATCATACCACATATGGTGGTCTAATCTACTATTATTATAGAAATAATGAATTAATTTCTTATACTATGACTACAGGATTATACAAAAAGAGGGCTTAGCTATCCTGTTGAAGGGGCCTGCTAAGGCTGTGTAATTGTAGCCCCAAAGATGGGTGTGGCCCTGTGCCTCTGAATGCCGCGTAATGGCAGCTGTCCGGATGCTACAAAGCTTGGCTTATAGTATTATAGATTGTGGGTTGGTGGTGTTGTCGTGTTGTTCCTTCTTTACGGACAACCCAACCCACAACTCGGTAGAGTGCTTATACATCACTAGAACACACTAGGCGCTTCTGGCTCTTGGAGAGGGGCTCAACGTCACACGTTTAGGGGATGCGGCTCCAACACTTAGCCTCGTTGTCACGTGCACACACCCACTCGAGCCGCTGTGACTCACCACTCTCTCTTTATGTGATATGATCTCCTCAATCCCCTTTGACTTACTAGTTTTCCGTCCTACCCTGTCCACAGCGGTGGTTTTTGGTTCTTTCTCTCTCTCTCCTTCTTTACTATTTCCTGGGAAGCCTCATTAGGACAAGGTCAAACACCAGCAAATTTGAATACATTTACTGGACAGAGCACATACACAATACATATACACTGTTACGGCCCTCTCGGGTCGCAACTGGGTTCGTACTCTGATGTTGTTAGAGGGAAGGGTATCCGGCCCCATGCCAGTAGTGGCTTTCAAGGGATGTGATCCGTGACGCAAGTAAAATAAAAGGGGCAGGGAAAGAAAGGCAAAAACTTAAGATTATAATTAATACCTTCACCGATAAATAATATATAAAAGTTACACAGGGGGAGGGGTATTAACACTACACAGGGGAAGTATATACAAGGTCGTCTTCTCCTGAAGACGCTGGATCCTTTCGGTACTGAGTCCTCGGTGCTCTCGTGGTCTCTTGACGAATCCTTCGATCAAGCTGAGTCTACCCCTGACACAGGCCAGCCTAAACACAGTTCCACTGGGGGCACCGCCGTGGAGGCCGTCAACCACAAGTCCAGCAGAACAGCTGGCAGGTTCCGGATCAGCAACGCTGGTCAGGCCACTCCACGAACGATACTAGGGTAGCGCCCTAGTCAGGAGCCTCGTGTGATACCACAAAACACTCTCCTGTCTACAATACCCCAGTGGTTAATCGTCTCCAGCAGTCGGTCCCGGGAATGACAATCCTTCACTGCCGCTTCACAGGCAGGGTAACACCACAGTGTTCCTCCGGGAGACGACTCACAGCTGCTGCAGCAAGGCACAAGGTATGGGGACGGCTGCCTTGGGTAGACTCACTCAACTTCCATCACAGCAGTCCCAGGTCGACTCTGTAAGCAGACACGTCATCAATAACTGGGACACACTAAAGCACCTCACAGGCTCAGACCCAAACGCCCACCTATCCACTCCCTAGATGGCGTTGTCGGCCGAGCACCACCTCACCAGAGGTCAGCAGTGGCTGTGTTGAGCGCTGAACGGGACTGGAAACTGGCCCTCGTAGCCAGTACACGTCGTCCTCACCAGGTGTCGTCGTCCGTTTGGAGGGGGTTTCGGGAGCTGACCCACAGATGGCGTGGTTGTCACTGCTCCGTGCTCGGACGCTGGATCCGGTCCGTAACATACACATATAATAATAATGAATCCTACATTCTATACTATTTCAGTCAGGTTGCACTCCAACGCCATCAGAACTCTATCATCTGCTTATCAAGTGATATCCTATCTTCTGATTCACCACCTGATACTATCAACCTCCTCAAGTAGATCAAGTCTTATAATACAATGTTGCACTATCAGCAAGATAATATATATATATATATATATATATATATATATATATATATATATATATATATATATATATATATATATATATATATATAAACATGTAGAAGGAAAATCAGCATATGAATCCAATAACATATATATATCAGTATAAATGTTCCTTGATAAACAACAATGATCAATCGATCACCCTATCAGTCCTAGAACACATAGAACTGTAGATAATCCAGCCTACGACTGTAACTCTATACATCTGTATAAACATTCCTTGGTACAAAAATGCCAACAATCACTCACCTCTCACTGCGTCTTGCACGCTAATGACAACCAAACACTATTACCTCCCTACAAGTAATCATTTAGAACTTCCCTTTCATATCTGGAAGTTCACTTCCCTGATCTCTTCAGGTTCTTCCGGGTTTAACTACCAGGATCCTCTGCAGCTCCTCCAGGCTGCTACACCATGAAGTCTTCCTTGAACTACTACGGTGCTTCACCACTTCTGCTAGGGTCCTCCACAGCTCTCCTGGCTGCTACACCATGAAGTTTCCTCGAGCAACTATGGTGCTTCACCACCTCCACAGAAGCACGTGACACTCCTCTTCACTGCTTCTCCTCGCAGCTTTAGGTCCTCTCCTCCACTACCTTGAAGTCTCATTAACTACTCCCTCTGTGCTGGCTTCGAAGTTCTCAGCAACTTCTTCCCCAAAGACAAACCTGCAACCCATTGACACTCCAATAAAAATGTTTCCCCTTAAACACATAAACAAAAATAACCACACAATATGTTTGCCTCCTGCATCTATCTGCTCTCTACATACTGTGAGAGTGGACTCCCCCGTTTGGGCTGGTCCATGCTCCGCCTTGCCCAGCTGTCCTCACTCTCTCTGGGAGGGTCCTCCGTCACCAGGAGCTCGGCTCCCTCAGTCACTTGCCAGGGCTCAGAGGATACGGACGTCGCTCCGTCCTCCAGGATGTTCCTCCCTCTCCACTCTCTTATTTTAGGCCTTCTGCCTTATCAAAACACATCTAACCTATCAATAAACATTGCTGCTGTCGCTGGGCACACGACCAACTACAAGCAATCACTATGAACTGCCTTTAATCGTGCTTACCACAGATTGCCTAGTCGAGTGCGCTCCTCCCTCTGACAGAGTCTGGCCAGGGCGCTCCCACAGCCCACGAAAATGACTCTGGGCGGCTTAATACTCTCTCATCGCCGTCCAGGACTTGAGATCACAACGTTCCCAGCTCGATTCCTCAACTGGAACGTCTGCACACTTCTCCTCTCTTGGAGATATATCACTAGGGGTTCCTGTCTGACTGGAGCTCAAACGGAGCACAGCTTCTCCCTGCGATGTCCGGCACTAAAGTGAGATCAAAGCCCTCCAGAAGCGAGCCTAACGCCTCCAGCAAATTATCCACATCTCCTAACCAGTCATTTATCTATTTTCTTATTCACTGCCCATAATCTCAAATTGTTTGTTAAATCCAACCAGCTATTTTACATCTGTGTCCTCACCTCTATATTTCCTAGACCTTCTAGTCAGGTCAGGCTTGATTGAATAATTCTCAAAGGGGAGACTCGTTCTTCGGCTACCTGGGATCATAACAATAGCTAGGTAATAATTTATATATATAACCCAACTATCTGCTCAGCTTCTTGATACTCCAAATCACAATTACCTGCCGAGGTTAAAGAATTAATAATCTTTCTCTAAACATATAAGTACAGGTAAGACATATAAGTACAGTAAAGAATATGAGGGTGTTAAGCTGTGTAAACGTACTTGTTATGGGGGGGGTCTCCATGCATCATAACCGCCTACCTCTTTATGAATAAATTGTGCACTATTAAACGTAAATACTAGGTAAGACGGATACTGTTGTTGCTGTGGTTGTTGAGAAGCTGTGTTGCTGGTTGCTCTCTTGTTGACGCGTAGTCTTGGTGTCTAACGAGTTAAATCAGCTTATATGGAGAGCCACTCTACAGCGTGTTGTCCTGATGTTATGGTTCCAGTGTGTGCGTGACGCTCTCGTCACGCATACACAACCACTTGTTCGAGCATTCCTTCAGCTTGTCTAGGTCTTCTTGAACCCGCAAGCAGTCCTCCTCTGTCTTAATCCTTCTCATAATTTTGGTATCATCAGCAAACATTGAGAGAAATGAATCTATTCGCTCTGGGAGATCATTTACATCTATCAGAAACAAGATAGGACCGAGTACAGAGCCCTGAGGGACTCCACTGGTGACTTTACGCCAATCGTAGGTCTCACCCCCTCATCGTAACTCTCTGCTTCCTATGATTAGGTACCCCCTTATCCACTGGAGCACCTTACCAGCTACACCTGCCTGTCTCTCCAGCTTATGTGCCAGACTCTTATGCGGTACTGTGACAAAGGATTTCTGACAATCCAAGAAAATGCAGTCCGCCCGGCCTTCTCTTTCTTGCTTAATCTTTGTCACCTTGTCGTAGAATTCTATTAAGCCAGTCAGACAAGATTTATCCTCCCTGAACCCATGTTGGCGATTTGTCACAAAGTCCCTTCTCTCGAATTGTGTTACTAGGTTTTTTCTCACAATCTTCTCTGTAACCTTGCATGGTATACAAGTTAAGGACACTGGTCTGTAGTTCAATGCCTCTTGTCTGTCGCCCTTTTTGTATATTGGGACCACATTCGCCATCTTCCATGTTTCTGGTAGGTCTCCTGTCTCCAGTGACTTACTATACACTATGGAGAGTAGCAAGCAAAGTGCCTCTGCACACTCTTTCAGTATCCATGGCGAGATCCCGACTGGACCAGCAGCCTTTCTATCATCCAGATCCAGCAGGTGTCTCGACCTCCTCTCTCGTAATTTCGAATCTTTCCAAGGCCGCCTGGTTTACTTCCCTTTCTCCTAGCACAGTGACCTCATCTTGTTCTATTACGAAGACCTCCTGGAAACTCTTGCTGAGTTCTTCACACACCTCTTTGTCATTCTCTGTATATCTGTCCTCGCCTGTTATAAGTTTCATTACCTGTTCTTTCACTGTTGTTTTCCTCCTGATGTTACTGTGGAGTAGCTTTGGTTCGGTCTTTGCTTTGCTTGCTATATAATTTTCATTTTTTTTCTCTGTTTCTCTTCTCACCCTATCATACTCATTCCTGGTTCTCTGGTGTCTCTCTCTGCTTCCTGGTGTTCTGTTATTCCGGAAGTTCCTCCATGCCCTTTTGTTCAGTCCCTTTACTTCCATACATGACCTATTATACCACGGATTCTTCTTTTGCGTCTCGGATTTTTCCTGTCGGGCCGGAATGAACCTGTTTACCACCTCCTGACACTTTTGGGTGACATAGTCCATCATATCTTGTACAAACTTAGCTCTGTGATCTGTGTCCCATGGTATATCCATTCGAAAACTTCACACCTCCTCATAATTCCCCTTTCGGTATGCCAGCCTATTGTTTCCTAATTCTTTTTGGGGGGAGATAATTCCTAGCTCTAACAGGTACTCAAAGTTCAATACACTGTGATCATTCATTCCCAAGGGTGCTTCCTTCATAACTTCCCTTATATCCCACTCATTTAGGGTAAATATCAGATCGAGCATAGCTGGTTCATCTTCTCCTCTCATTCTTGTTGGTTCCTTGATGTGCTGGCTTAGAAAGTGTCTTGTTGCCACGTCCAGCAGCTTAGCTGTCCATGTTTCTGGTCCTCTATCCAGGTCTCTGTTCTCCCAATCTATCTTCCCGTGGTTGAAGTCTTCCATGATTAGTAGTCCAGATCCATTCCTGCTAGCACAGAAGCTGCTCCCTCTATTATGTTATTGGTGGCAATGTTGTTTCTATTATATTCCTTTCTGGGTCTTCTGTCATTTGGTGGTGGATTATATATGACTACAACTATAATTTTTGCCCTCCAGTTGACATGGTACCTGTTAAGTAGTCACTGAAACCTTCACAGCCCTGAATAACTATCTAAAAATCCCAGCCTTTTCTTACCAGCAGAGCTATACCACCACCACCACCTCTTCATTCTCTCTCTTTCCTCATAACATAATAGTCGTGAGGGAAGACAGCACTTGTTATGGTTTTCGTTAGCTTTTTTTCTGTGAGTGCTATCATGTCTGGGTTTTCTTCTCGTACCCATTCTCCAAGTTCATTTGCTTTATTAGTAATTCCATTTATGTTAGTGTACATTGGCTTGAGGCTCACTTTCTTCTGTCCCTTCTCAAATCCCCTCCTTGGTGAGTGTTCTGCTGGTGGGTAAGGCCATGGATGTGAAGATTTGTGAGGTGGATAGCATGGTCTCACAGGATACTGGGGTAAGGGGGTGTGGGGTCAAGTGAAGTGGAGGGGGGGGACAGGGAGGGAATGGGATGAAGGAGGAGGGCGGACAGGAAGGAAAAGGGAGGTGGGGGAACATGGCGGGATGAGGAGAGGGGTAGGAGGGTGGGAATAGGGTGTGGGGGGGGAGGGATTTGGATGAGCATTTGAGTGGGGGCAGGGAGGGTTTGGGATAGAGGGCTTTTCTATGCAGAGGAGGGTGGTGGGGTTGCCCTCCCCTCTGGTGTTACTGGGTAGATGGTTGTGGATTCCCCTTCACCTCTGGGGATGTTGTATTGGGAGGTGTGATTTCCTGGTTTTCCCCTCTCGCCCTGTGTTTCTTCCTTGCTTCTGCCCCCATGGTTCTCTCCTCTCTCATCATTTCCCTATGGAGAAATACTTTTTTTTAATTTGCCCACATATTGCAGGTGGTTCTTCCTTGTTAGAATCTTCTTTTTGTTCCCATTTGCAAACACTATCTTTAAGTCTATTGGTCTCGGTCTTGTTGTACCAGCCTAGCCTGAAAACCTTCTCAATGCTATGCTCAGCCCCTACCATCTCTAGTGCCTTCAGTATTTCATTCACTGCCTCTTTTTCCTTATCATTCCACTATGTCCTATTGGAGCCTTCCTGCTTTTTAATATCCACAGCTACCACTGATCTTTTTCTTTCCAGCAGCTGGCTAGTGGAGTGTGCCGCTTCCTGTGAGGTGGCTGCTTTCATGGATACCTCCATTATTGAGGACATTACTTCAGAGTTATCTTTTTCAGCATTTTTGCAAATGTTGCTTTTATAGTAGCATTCTCTTCCAACATACTATTTCCACCTTCTCCCTGGATGATTTTCTGAGTCTCAGCATGAATACTGTTCTCGTTGAGGGTTCTAATCTCCTCCTTTGCAGCTGACAGCTCTCTTTTCAGGCTGCTTATTTCATTCCTCATTTCCTGCATCATTCCCTGCATCTCACTCTTGATATCCTCCAAAAACTGGGCAAACATTTCCTTCATTTCGTCACCATGACTTTTCCCTCTTCCCCTGTTACCTCTGGCTATCATGCTTGCCCCCTGTTCCTGTTATGCTGTGTTAGGATTTGTCAGGAGGAGGGCAAGCAGAGTGAGAGAGTGAGAGTGAGAGTGAGTGAGAGAGAGAGAGAGAGAGAGAGAGAGAGAGAGAGAGAGAGAGAGAGAGAGAGAGAGAGAGAGAGAGAGAGAGAGAGAACGAGAGAGAGAGAGAGAGAGAGAGAGAGAGGGCAGGAGAGAGGGGTGAGAGTGGGGTGAGAGAGTGGGGTGAGAGAGAGGGGTGAGAGAGTGGGGTGAGAGAGAGGGGTGAGAGAGAGGGGAGTGCAAGGGGTGAGAGAGTGGAGTGGAATAGGGTGGGGAAAGGAAGGGCTGTGCTTAGGAGGAGGGGATGGGAGATTTGGATTTTCTTCAGCAAGGAATGCTGTGAGGGGGAGATAAGGGGTATAGTTGGTCAACAGGGCCTGGAAGGTGAGCTAGACAGATAGGGAGATAGGAAGAGATGTAGGGAGTAAAGTGTTACAGAGGGAGGGGAAGTGGGGGATAAAGGGAGATGGAGAGAGAGAGAGAGAGAGAGAGAGAGAGAGAGAGAGAGAGAGAGAGAGAGAGAGAGAGAGAGAGAGAGAGAGAGGTGGAGAAAGAGAGAGGTGAGGGAGTGCATGGGCATGTGTGTGTATTTGTGTGTGTGTGTTTGTAGGGGGGGATGCGTGGTAAACTGGAAGGGTGGGAGGGGGCAGAGATGGTCACTTCAGATCAGTTGTAGGGGGGAGTGGGAGTTAGGGGGGGGGGGAGTGTTTTGGGTTAGTGAGATGGGGGGTAAGAGAGGGGGGTGGAGTATGAGTGTTTGGGGCCTTATCACCTTTCCACAAGTGTTAATCCTTTCTACCCTGACTGAACGTTTGTGTGTGTGTGTGTGTGTGTGTGTGTGTACTCACCTAGTTGTACTCACCTAGTTGTGTTTGCGGGGGTTGAGCTCTGGCTCTTTGGTCCCGCCTCTCAACCGTCAATCAACAGGTGTACAGATTCATGAGCCTATCGGACTCTGTCATATCTACACTTGAAACTGTGTATGGAGTCAGCCTCCACCACATCACTTCCTAATGCATTCCATTTGTCAACCACTCTGACACTAAAAAAGTTCTTTCTAATATCTCTGTGGCTCATTTGGGCACTCAGTTTCCACCTGTGTCCCCTTGTGCGTGTTCCCCTTGTGTTAAATAGACTGTCTTTATCTACCCTATCAATCCCCTTCAGAATCTTGAATGTGGTGATCATGTCCCCCCTAACTCTTCTGTCTTCCAGCGAAGTGAGGTTTAATTCCCGTAGTCTCTCCTCGTAGCTCATACCTCTCAGCTCGGGTACTAGTCTGGTGGCAAACCTTTGAACCTTTTCCAGTTTAGTCTTATCCTTGACTAGATATGGACTCCATGCTGGGGCTGCATACTCCAGGATTGGCCTGACATATGTGGTATACAAAGTTCTGAATGATTCTTTACACAAGTTTCTGAATGCCGTTCGTATGTTGGCCAGCCTGGCATATGCCGCTGATGTTATCCGCTTGATATGTGCTGCAGGAGACAGGTCTGGCGTGATATCAACCCCCAAGTCTTTTTCCTTCTCTGACTCCTGAAGAATTTCCTCTCCCAGATGATACCTTGTATCTGGCCTCCTGCTCCCTACACCTATCTTCATTACATTACATTTGGTTGGGTTAAACTCTAACAACCATTTGTTCGACCATTCCTTCAGCTTGTCTAGGTCTTCTTGAAGCCTCAAACAGTCCTCTTCTGTTTTAATCCTTCTCATAATTTTAGCATCGTCCGCAAACATTGAGAGAAATGAATCGATACCCTCCGGGAGATCATTTACATATATCAGAAACAAGATAGGACCGAGTACAGAGCCCTGTGGGACTCCACTGGTGACTTCACGCCAATCGGAGGTCTCACCCCTCACCGTAACTCTCTGCTTCCTATTGCTTAGATACTCCCTTATCCACTGGAGCACCTTACCAGCTACACCTGCCTGTCTCTCCAGCTTATGTACCAGCCTCTTATGCGGTACTGTGTCAAAGGCTTTCCGACAATCCAAGAAAATGCAGTCCGCCCAGCCCTCTCTTTCTTGCTTAATCTGTGTCACCTGATCGTAGAATTCTATCAAGCCTGTAAGGCAAGATTTACCCTCCCTGAACCCATGTTGGCGATTTGTCACGAAGTCCCTTCTCTCCAGATGTGTTACCAGGTTTTTTCTCACGATCTTCTCCATCACCTTGCATGGTATACAAGTCAAGGACACTGGCCTGTAGTTCAGTGCCTCTTGTCTGTCGCCCTTTTTGTATATTGGGACCACATTCGCCGTCTTCCATATTTCTGGTAGGTCTCCCGTCTCTAGTGATTTACTATACACTATGGAGAGTGGCAAGCAAAGTGCCTCTGCACACTCTTTCAGTACCCATGGTGAGATCCCATCTGGACCAACCGCCTTTCTAACATCCAGATCCAGCAGGTGTCTCTTGACCTCCTCTCTCGTAATTTCGAACTCCTCCAAGGCCGCCTGGTTTACCTCCCTTTCTCCTAGCACAGTGACCTCACCCTGTTCTATTGTGAAGACCTCCTGGAACCTCTTGTTGAGTTCCTCACACACCTCTCTGTCATTCTCTGTATACCTGTCCTCGCCTGTTCTAAGTTTCAATACCTGTTCTTTCACTGTTGTTTTCCTTCTGATGTGACTGTGGAGTAGCTTTGGTTCGGTCTTGGCTTTGTTTGCTATATCATTTTCAAAATTTTTATCTGCTTCTCTTCTCACCCTGACGTACTCATTCCTGGTTCTCTGGTATCTCTCCCTGCTTTCTGGTGTTCTGTTATTCCGGAAGTTCCTCCACGCCTTTTTGTTCAGTTTCTTCGCTTCCATACATGCCCTATTATACCATGGATTCTTCTGTTGCTTCTCGGATTTTTCCCTTTGGGCCGGGATGAACCTGTTTACTGCCTCCTTACACTTTTGGGTAACATAGTCCATCATACCCTGTACAGACTTGTCTCTGAGGTCTGTGTCCCAAGGTATTTCACTTAGGAAACTTCTCATCTGTTCATAATTCCCCTTTCGGTATGCCAGCCTTTTGATTCCTAGTTCTTTTTTGGGGGAGATAAGTCCTAGCTCTACCAGGTACTCAAAGTTCAATACACTGTGGTCACTCATTCCCAAGGGCGCTTCCATCTTAACTTCCCTTATATCCCATTCATTTAGGGTAAATATCAAATCAAGCATTGCTGGTTCATCTTCTCCTCTCATTCTTGTTGGCTCTTTGGTATGCTGGCTTAGAAAGTTTCTTGTTGCCACGTCCAGCAGCTTAGCTCTCCATGTTTCTGGTCCTCCATGCGGGTCTCTGTTCTTCCAATCTATCTTCCCATGGTTGAAGTCTCCCATAATTAGTAGTCCAGATCCATTCCTGCTAGCAACAGAAGCTGCTCTTTCTATTATGTTAATGGTGGCCATGTTGTTTCTATCATATTCCTGTCTAGGTCTTCTGTCATTTGGTGGTGGATTATATATGACTGCGACTATAATTTTTTTCCCTCCATTTGTTACAGTACCTGCTATGTAGTCACTGAAACCTTCACAGCCCTGAATATCCATCTCCTCAAAATCCCAGCCTTTTCTTACCAGCAGAGCTACACCACCCCCACCTCTTCCTTCCCTCTCTTTCCGCATAACATAATAGTCCTGTGGAAACACTGCATTTGTTATTGTTTTCGTGATCTTTGTTTCTGTGAGGGCTATTATGTCTGGGTTTTCCTCTAGTACCAGTTCTCCAAGCTCATTTGCTTTATTTGTAATTCCATCTATGTTAGTGTACATCGCTTTGAGGCTCACTTTCTTCTGTCCCTTCTCAAATCGCCTCCTTGGTGAGTGTTCTGCTGGTGGGGGAGGCTGTTCCATGGGTGTGAGGACCTGTGAGGTGGGTAACAGGATCTCAGAGGATACTGGAATGAGGGGCGGGGGATCCAGTGTGTGTGTGTGTGTGTGTGTGTGTGTGTGTGTGTGTGTGTGCATATGTGCATGTGCATGCTCGCGCATGCGTGCGTGTGCGTGTGTGTGCGTGTGTGTGCGTGAGTGCGTGTGTCACGAAAGCCCCGTAAGGGTAAACCTCTGCCCGGATGAGTCACTTTGAAATTTTAAATATATATGATCTACTGAACAAGAATTTGATAATATTTTACCTCGCTCACTGTGTGTGTACTCACCTGATTGTACTCACATAATTGTGTCTGCAGGATTGAGCATTGACTCTTGGATCCCGCCTTTCGAGCATCGGTTGTTGACAGCAATGACTATTGTCCTATATTCCTATAATTCCTAGTTTTAAAATTATGAATAGCATTTGCTTCCACAACCTGTTCCTTAAGTGCATTCTATTTTCCCACTACTCTCACGCTAAAAGAAAACTTCCTACCATCTCTGTGACTCATCTGAGTTTCCAACTTCCACCCATATCCCCTCGTTCTGTTACTATTCCGTGAGAACATTTCGTCTATGTCCACTCTGTCAATCCCCCTGAGTATTTTATACGTTCCTATCATGTCCCCCCCCCCTCTCCCTTCTTCTTTCTAGTTTCGTAAGGCACAGTTCCCTTAGGCGCTCCTCATACCCCAGCCCTCATAACTCTGGGATGAGTCTCGTTGCAAACCTCTGAACCTTTTTCACTTTCCTTATATGCTTCTTCAGCTGGGGACTCCACGATGAGGTGGTGTACTCTATGACTGGCCTCACATAGGCAGTGTAAAGCACCCAAAATGCTTCCTTACTTAGGTTTCTGAATGATGTTCTAACTTTTACCAGTGTAGAGAACGCTGCTGTCATTATCCTATTTATATGTGCTTCTGGAGATAGATTAGGAGTTACATCCATGCCCCAGGTCTCTTTCTCGGGTAGGCAGTTCCCCCTTCATTGTGTACTGTCCCTTTGGTCTCCTATCTCCTAGTCCCATTTCCATAACTTTACATTTGCTTGTGTTGAACTCCAATAGCCATTTCTCTGACAATTTCTGCAACCTGTTCAGGTCCTCTTTGAGAATCCTGCAATCCTCCTCTGTCACAACTCTTCTCATCAACTTTGCATCATCCGCGAACATCGACATGTAGGACTCTACTCCTGTAAACATGTCGTTAACATATACTAGAAATAGAATTGGTCCCAGCACCGATCCTTGTGGTACTCAACTCGTTACTGTTCGCCAGTCTGGTCTTCTCGCCCCTTACCATAACTCTTTGGCTCCTTCCTGATAGGTAGTTCCTTATCCATGCCAGGACCTTTCCTCCCACCCCCGCCTGCCTCTCGAGTTTGAACAGCAGTCTCATGTGCGGTACTGTATCAAAGGCTTTTTGGCAGTCCAGAAATATGCAGTCTGCCCCACCCTCTCTGTTCTGTCTTATCCTCATTATTTTATCATAGAATTCCAAAAGGTTTGTTAGGCACAATTTCCCTTTCCAGAACCCATGTTGATGATTGTTCACAAACGTATCGTTTGTGGGAAAAACCTGTCGAGATTGATATGAGAGGAGACTACCAGGGACTTGTACTGAACTAAATTAAAAAATTACTGTCTGCAAATTAATTCAACTAAAATCTCTAGCTAGGGTTGTAAATCCTAGCTCCTCTTTTCCTAATGACAGAATGTGGGCTGTAAGGGGCAGGTGGGGTGAATGAATTAGTTGATAGGTTGATTGAAGATCCACAGTCCACCTGCCAACAGGTATCTCACATCAGCTTGTATTTTATACAATGATAAGATTTAATAAATTCAGTTCTATGCTGAACACTGGCTCTGTTTAAATCAGAGATTTAAACATGTACACAGTCTAGCCTAGCACCATAACTATTAACAGCCAATATATTCTTATACTATAAGCAACAATTTAAATTGTAAAAGTATGATAAATGACTTTAAATGTAGTCTAAGTACTGTTACTAAGTACTAGAAATTACATTCAATTATATGAACTTACATGATAATTTAAAAATAACTAAGCAAGCAATTGTTAACTTAATTTATATATTCAAGTATATATGCAATGTATTTATATTCAATTTATATGATGATGTACAATCAGCCTGCTTGAATCTTTTCCCACACCATGGACACTCATGAGGTTTTGTTTATTTATTGCAACTGAATCTTTTCTCACACAATGGATACTCATGAGATTTAGTGCTTAAAGATTCAACTGCTGCACTACAATATTAATAAACTTACTGAGATATGAGGCATTGCCTCGCATTATAACCGACAGACAAACTTATAGGATATTAAAGTCATACAAGCATACAATTGGCCAAATAATATACTAAAATAACCTTCAATATACTTCTCTGAATGCCAGAGTGCCTGTCTGACAGTGTGCCAGACTTGATAACACTCATGTCGTGAGTTTAGGCACGATATTTTATATAACAGCTTTGCTGTAGATTGTTGTTGTAGCATTGCTACATGATTTTTCTTTAATTGCAGTTGCAGAAAGATGATAGTTGATGGTGAAGGTGGAGATAAGTGTCACTGTGTGCTCCACTCTACACTTATAGATACAAATGTTCTAGGGATTTTCCTTGTAGATATATTGTCCAGGTACTCCCCCAGTTCTGGAGAGTATTCACTGGTGATAAAGATAATTAGATAAGGTGTCCTGAATTAGTAAAGTTCACTAAGGATCAGTCACACTTGTTCACTGTGTTGTAAACAAATGCGTAGTGCCCGCGGGGTGTGGTGGGCACTTCTTCTTCCCCAGATGCTCCTCCCTCTCCCTTGAGGGGTAGCTTTCAATGAATATTGATTGATTATTTTTACTGTCTAGACTTATGATTGAGATAAGATGTGATTATAATATAACTAGATATAGGATTTAAAGATAATAAGTAGTATTTGATAGTACCACTGATTCTTATTAAGGATTCGATTTATAATCCCTACCGGAAGCGATTAATGTTCCAATAGTTTTTAATTAAGAAATCCTTCTAGAAGCTTCTGGATCCTTGAGAGATCATGCACAAACTCACGTAGGCATCTATTGGGCCCTATGGCATACGTGATCATAGTGACATTGTCATCTAGGATCAAGATGTATAATGAATCTATAATGATTCAGATTTGATTTTGATATGATTTTGATACGATTTAGATATGATACAGAAGTAATACATTTCTTAGATGATAATATTGATAGGTGGGTAAAAATTTCCCACAAAGTTCTCCAGGTGTGCAACCAGTTGTAGCCTAATTATTCATTCCAATATTTTACAGGGGATGATTGTCAGTGTTACAGGTCTATAGTTAAGTGCCTCCTCCCTGTCGCCTTTCTTGAAGATCGGTACGACATTTACCTTCTTCCAGCAACTGGGCAATTCTCCCGACATAAGTGACTCATTAATGATCATTGCCAGAGGCACGCTGAGGGCGTGCGCTGCTTCTTTTAGTATCTATGGTGATATTCTGTCTGGTCCAACTGCTTTAGTTGCATCGAGCATTGTCAAGTGTTTCATTACCTCCCCCTGCTGTCACCTCTATATTTGATAGTCTTTCATCTAGGGTAATCCCTTCTAACAATGGGAGCTGCTCAGGCTTGGTAGTGAACACTCCATGGAAACTGGCATTCAGTGCCTCGCAGATTTCCTTGTCACTTTCAGTATATGCCCCCTCTGTTTTCCTTAGTCTTGCCACTTGGTCGTGCTTCTTTGCTTTGATCGCAATATCGTTCTCATAGTCCCTTTCCGATGTTCATCTTATGTTAAAATAATCGTTCCTAGCTCTGTTGCATCTGATCCTGTTGTCCTCTGTCCTTTGTCTTCTGTACTTCCTCCACTCCCGCCTGCTGGTCATTTTTACTTCCTGACACTGTCTATTAAACCATGGGTTTTTATATTCCCTCTTATTTTTTTCCCCTTTACTGTTGGTATAACTCTCTCTACGGCCTCCTGGCATTTCTGTATGACTAGGTCCATCATATCTAGGACTGTTTTTCCTCTAATTTCTTCCTCCCACTGCACTTCTCCCAGATAGTCCCTTATTCTCCTATAGTCCCCTTTCCTGTAGTCAACTCTCCTTTCCCAGACTTCTTGTCCCATGGTCACAAGTTTGAATTCCATCATGTAGTCAAAGACTAGGACACAATGGTCGCTGGCCCCAAGAGGTATTTCATGCTCCAAACTATCGATGTCTTCTACGTTCTGGGTGAAAATCAGCTCTGATAGGCTCAGTGCATCTCCTCCTCTTTCCCTTGTGTCTTCCTTCACATGTTGGGTTAGGAAATTCTTGTCTATAACATCTACTACTTTGCTACCCATGTTTCGTCCCCTCCATGGGGATTCCTTGTTTCCCAAATTATCTCTCCATGATTTAGGTCCCCCATGATCAGCAGCTTCGCTCTCATACTGTGGGCTAGTGTTGCTGCCTTCTGCAGTTCATCTATGCATGCCTTGTTGTCATCATACTCATGCCTAGGTCGTATACTGTTTGGAGGGGGATCGTAGATTACCAAGATCACTATCTTCCTCCCATCTGCTGTCAGAGTTCCATGTATGAAGCTTGTGCTCTCATTGGTAACCCGATTTCCCAGGTCTTCAAACTTCCATTTCTGCTTTATTAGGAGTGCCACTCCCTCTCCCTGTCTCTGTATCCTCTCTTTTCTTATCACCTGGTAACCCTCTGGAAAGATTGCATCTGAGATCATGTCATATTTTTTCCACAATTGCAACTATGTCAGGATCTGCCTCACTCACTCTTTCTTTTATCTCTTCTGCTTTGTTAGATACCTCATCAGCATTGGTGTACCAACCCTTGAGATTCTTCTTGGAAACTCTTGTACCAGAGTTTCCCGTTTCTCTGGGGGTTTGGGGGGTGATCGGGGGCTGGGGGGATCCGAGGGATCTGGGGGGGGTTGGGGTGTGATCGGGGGCTGGGGGGATCCAGGGGATCCGTGGGGTGAATGGGGGCTGGGTGGATCCGGGGGCTGTCTGGGGGGATCCAGTGGGTGTCTGGGGGGATCCGGGGGGTGTCTGGGGGGATCCGGGGGGTGTCTGGGGGGATCCGGGGGGTGAAAGTGGTCGGGATGGGTGCTTGGGGGGCGAATGGGGGCTGGGCATGTAGGAAGGTAGATAGGAAGGTCTGGGGTAGGGCCTGGGTAGGTAGGTCTGGAGTAGGAAGGGCATACTGGGTCTAAAGATTAGGGAGGGTCTGATAGGCATAAAGGGGGTTGGGAGGTAGCGTAAGCTGGGGAGTCAGATAGAGGTTTAGAGGTTGGGGGGGGGGGCAGAAGGATAGAGGGGGTGTGGGGATGAGGGGCAGATGGAACATGGATAGTGAGAATGGGAAGGAGGTTGTATTAGTCAAGGGAAGCTCAGGGGTAGGTGTGGGCATTGTGGCAGAAGGGGGGATGAGTGAAATGGAGGAAGAGGTAAGGGAGTCCCCCAGTCCCCCACAGGGGGTCTATCTGCCCCCCCCCCCTTGCACATGGGTGGGAGGTCACTTGAAATGAGAGGGGATGAGGAGGGGTGAAGGCTGGGCAGGTTTTGGAGGTTGAGGGGATGAGGGCTGGGCGGGTTTTGGGGGTTGAGGAGATAAGGGGGTCCTTGGAATGTGGGATGAAACAGATGGATTTGAATGCAATGGGGGTCAGAGGGGTCAGGGGAGGTGTTGGGGAGATAAGCAGGGACAGGGAGTGCTGATTTGGGGAGGGAGTGACCTGGGAAGCAGGTGTGAGTTGGTTAGCATGTGTTGGGTTAGCACTGGTGTGTGTAACTATGCTCAAATGGGAAGAGTTGTATCATGGAGGTTTGCTCGCCCTGTGGGCTATCTGTTCCTCTTTCGTCATATGTTTATCAATACACACGTTGTAGTAGTTTTCGCTAACTCTGAGTAAGTGTTTGTGGTGCAGTATGTAATCCACGGCCTCTTCGTTAGTGAACTGTACCAGGACAGGTCATTTCTTGTCACAGTTGTATGGCCCAATGCGTCAGTAGACTTGCACCTCATTCCCTGCTATCTGGGCTCTGATATCTCTCAAGATCCCCTGTTGCTCCAAATCTTCAATCTCCATCCTTTCCTGCCTCGATAGTGCCTTGGCTTAAAGCAATCTATGGATTATGATTGACCTCTTTCTCAGTGCAGGGTCATGCTGGTCGCCCCCACCCCCTCTTGGCGAACCCCCAGGGTCAGCGTGTGTATGTGTGTGTGTGTGTGTGTGTGTGTGTGTGTGTGTGTGTGTGTGTGTGTGTGTACTCACCTAATTGTACTCGCCTAATTGTGCTTGTGGGGGTTGAGCTCTGGCTCTTTGGTCCCCCCTCTCAACCATCAATCAACAGGTGTACAGGTTCCTGAGCCTATTGGGCTCTATCATATCTACACTTGAAACTGTGTATGGAGTCAGCCTCCACCACATCACTTTTTAATGCATTCCATTTGTCAACCACTCTGACACTAAAAAAGTTCTTTCTAATATCTCTGTGGCTAATTTGGGCACTCAGTTTCCACCTGTGTCCCATAGTGCGTGTGCCCCTTGTGTTAAATAGCCTTTCTTTATCTACCCTGTCGATTCCGTTGAGAATCTTGAATGTTGTGATCATGTCCCCCCATATCTCTTCTGTCTTCCTGTGACATGAGGTTTAGTTCCCATAGTCTCTCCTCGTAGTTCATACCCCTTAGTTAGGGTACTAGTCTGGTGTAAACCTTTGAACCTTCTCCAGTTTAGTCTTATGCTTGACTAGATATGGACTCCATGCTGGAGCCGCATTCTCCAGGATTGGTCTGACAATATGTGGTATACAAAGCTCTGAATGATTTCTTACACAAGTTTCTAAAGGCCGTTCGAATGTTGGCCATCCTGGCATATACTGCTGATGTTATCCTCTCGATATGGGCTTCAGGGAACAGGTCTGGCGTGATTTTAACCCTCAAGTCTTTCTCTCTGACTCTTAAAGAATTTTATCTCCCAAATCAGTACCTGCCAAATCAGCAGTCTTTCTCTGTCTTAATCCTTCTCATAATTTTGGCATCGTGAAATGTGAAATGATCTCCCAGAGAGTATAGAATAGTTCATCTCATTGTTTAATAATGATGCAAAGATTTTGAGGAGGATTAAGACGGAGGAAGATAGTATAAGGCTACAAGATGACCTAGACGAACTGAATGAATGGTCCAACAAATGCCAACTAAAGTTCAACCCGAGTATATGTAAGGTAATGAAACTAGGCGGAGGAAACAGGAGGCCAAACACAGGATACCGAACGGGAGGTGAAGTCCATCATGAAACGGAGAGAAAGAAAGATCTAGTTGCGAGGTCTGTGGCTGCTGCTGCCAAACAATTGGTCGCCTTCAACTCCTCTGCTACAGCCAGGGACACTACATTCCAGACCCTTTGTTCATAGAGATCACACTCAACCACCTTTTCCCACTGTGTCAGCTATCAGCCATCCCTTCTCGGTCATGGACATTATTTAAATAAGTTCTAATGAGTCATACATACCTGTATTAACTTCGTAAATTGACCTCGTCTACTGGGTCAAAAATCTATTATCAACCCAGGTCTCCTTGATCGTAGAGATCATTCCAATTCAATTCTAAAGAGGTCAAAGACGTCACCTTCACCCAGTTTTAAATTCGGCTCTTATGACCCCGTTAATTCATTATATATTGGATCAATATATAATGGATCAATATATAATTCGGCTCTTATGACCCTGTTAATTCATTAAATATTACTGCTCTGACGATGATAATATTTAGCTTGCAGTTGTATTTATGCTTAGCACATATAAACCCTAGGCATATAACCAGTTATAGCCACATAACCACATATAACCATATAACCACATATAACCCAGTTATATAAACCAAGTAACACACACGCACGCGCGTGTGTGTGTATACTCAACCTATTTGTGTCTGCAGGATCGATCATTGACTCTTGGATCCCGCCTATCTAGCCATCGGTTGTGTACAGCAATGACTCCGGTCCTAATTTCTCTATCATACCTAGTTTTAAAATTATGAATAAAATTTGTTTCCACAACCTGCTCCTTAAGTGCATTCCATTTTTCCAATACATTCACGCTAAAAGAAAACTTCCTTACATCTCTATAACTAATCTGAGTTTCCAGCTTCCACCCATGTCCCCTCGTTCTGTTACTATTCCGTGTGAACATTTCGTCTATGTTCAATCTGTCAATTGCTCTGTCAATCCACCTAAGTATTTTATTCATTCCTATCATATCTCCCCTCTCCCTTCTTTTTTCTAGTGTAAAGGTCAGTTCCTTCAGGCACTCTTCATACCCCATCCCTCGTAACGTTGGGACGAGACTTGTTGCAAACTTCTGAACCTTTTCCAGTTTCCTAATGTGTTTCCTCAGGTGTGGACTCCATGATGGGGCGGCATACTCTAAGACTGGCCTCACTTAGGCAGTGTAGAGCACCCTAAATGCCTCCTTATTTAGGTTTCTGAATGATGTTCTAACTTTTGTCAGTGTAGAGTACGCTGCTGTTAATATCCAATTTATATGTCCCTCAGGAGTTATATTAGGTGTTACGTTCACACCCAGGTTTCTTTCTCGAATCGTCACAGGTAGGCAGTTCCCCTTCATTGTGTACTCTCCCTGTGGTCTCCTATCGCCTACTGCCATTTCCATAACTTTACATTAGCTCGGGTTGAACTCAACTAGCCATTTCTCTGACCATCTCTGCAACCTGTTCAAGTCCTCTTGAAGGATCCTACAATCCTCATCTGTCACAATTCTTCTCATTAATTTTGCGTCATCTGCAAACATTGATATGTATGATTCCACTCCTGTAAACATATCTTTTACGTAAATTAGAAAGAGGATTGGGCGCAGCACCGATCCTTGAGGTACTCCACTCGTTACAGTTCGTCAGTCCGACTTCTCGCCCCTTACCATTACCCTCTGGCTCCTTCCTGTTAGGTAGTTCCTCACCCATGCTAGGGCCTTACCGCTTACTCCTGCCTGCCTCTCAAGTTTGAATAGCAGTCTCATGTGCGGTATTGTATCAAAAACTTTTAGGCAGTCCAGAAATATGCAGCTTCCCAACCTTCACACATACCACATATACCAACCTACCAACATACAAACACACACACCGTGGTTGTATGTGTATGTCGAACATAGTTAATGTTTCCTCATTATATCTGAAATCAGGCAATGAATCTTAGCACAATACGATGTGATGACCATTGCCTAGTGGAGCAGAGTCTGGAAATATTGTGATGAGGTCAGCTTCATGACGCTGAGTGATCTGATTAATGAAAGCTGCAGACTCTCAGGGGAATCCTCGCTCTGATCCGGGAGGATTTTGGCACCAGATTGACCCAACACAATTGTCTGGAAAATTGCTTTTGAAACAAGTTTTTTTTTTTTTTGGTGGGGGGAATGGGATAATTTGGTGCTTGTTATATATGAAAGTTTTAAATCTGTCTTTATCTTTGGAACTTCGTCCATATGTCTTTCCACTTTTCTATTTCTGTGAAAGATAGTTGACCAGCATATTCTTAAATAATGGTTCCAAGGAATGACTAACTAGTAACGAAAATAATGTACCCAAACATGAAAAAAATAGCGTCAAAGAAACATTAACAATAGTCGTACAGACGATAGAAATAGTTACCTGGATATCTTTAACTATTTCTCCTCCAGACAAGATCCAAGTAGACTTGCAGATAGTTTGTTTAAAATATTTAATTGCTGTGTAAATGTATTCAAATTAGCCCATAATTACTGAGTCTGGGTCGAGGAAAGATGGTACTGGCACCATTTATGTTAATTAAGCCTTCGTGGCCCACTACACAGCTCTGGTATGCAAATAGCAGCATCAGACCACACACAGCTCATAAAAAAATACTGTGCTTGGAAGTTGGCCAAATTGGGAGGACGCTCCTGTGAGGACCATTATATTAAACTTTCATTCACGGGATGATTTAGGCTCTTTGTGTGTGTGTTTATATGTCTGAATGTTTATTTGTTTATTTAGCAGAGTTTGTGTGTGTGGTTATCAGTCTGTTTAGTTATCTGTCTGTCTGGTTGTCTGTCAGTTTGATTATCTTGTAATCTGTCTGTCTTGTTATCTGTTTGTCAAATTATCTGTATGCCAGGTTATTTGCCTGTTTGGTTGTTTATTTATCTGGGTATCTAAATCAGGCTATCTTTTTAACTGTTTACTTGTCGTTCTATCTATTAGTTCGTCTGTCTGTTCAGAAATACGAAGTAAAGTTAAATAGTTTACGAATAATGGGGATTGTTAATATATGTGGAACAGAATCCGGCCTATCCTGACAATTTATTAAGAATAAACTGAATGTGAAGTGCAGCATTCAATGAATACTTTTAGACAACAGATACACATATATGAGAGTAATGAAAGATCTCATTACTCTCATATATGTCCATCCAAAAATATGGACGTAGAGGACGATAGATATTAAGAATCTTATTGTCTGCAAAGATAACGCGGAGGAGATGTTCTCGCTGTGAGGCAGGTACTAGATGTTTGGATTACATGGTGTGAGGCAGGTACTTGATAGTGGGACTCCATGGTGTGAGGAAGGTACTAGATGGTGAGACACCATGGTGTGAGGCAGGTACTAGATGGTGGGACAAAATTGTGTGAGGCAGGTTATAGATGTTGGGACACCATGGTGTGAGGCAGGCAGTAGATGGTGGGACACCATGGTGTGAGGCAGGTAATAGATGGTGGGACAAAATTGTGTGAGGCAGGTTCTAGATGTTGGGACACCATGGTGTGAGGCAGGCAGTAGATGGTGGGACACCATGGTGTGAGGCAGGTAATAGATGGTGGGACACTATGGGGTGAGGCAGGTACTAGATGGATGGACACCATAGTGTGAGGCAGGTACTAGATGGTGGGACTCCATGGTGTGAGGCAGGTACTATATGGTGGGATTCCATGGTGTGAGGCAGGTACTAGATGGTGGGACTCCATGGTGTGAGGCAGGTACTAGATGGTGGGACTTCATGGTGTGAGGCAGGTAGTAGATGGTGGGACACCATGGTGTGAGGCAGGTACTAGATGGTGGGTCACCATGGTGTGAGGCAGGTAGTAGATGGTGGGACACCATGGTGTGAGGCTGGTACTAGATGGTGGGACTCCATGGTGTGAGGGAGGTGAGGATGGTGGGACACCATGGTGTGAGGCAGGTAGTAGATGGTGGGACACCATGGTGTGAGGCAGGTACTACATGTTGGGACACTATGGTGTGAGGCAGGTACTAGATGGTAGGACACCATGGTGTGAGGCAGGTACTAGATGGTAGGACACTATGGTGTGAGGCAGGTACTACATGTTGGGACACTATGGTGTGAGGCAGGTACTAGCTGTTGGGACACTATGGTGTGAGGCAGGTACTAGATGTTGGGACTCCATGACGTGAGGCAGGTACTAGATGGTGGGACTCCATGACGTGAGGCAGGTACTATATGTTGGGACACCATGGTGTGAGGCAGGTACTAGCTGTTGGGACACTATGGTGTGAGGCAGGTACTAGATGGTGGGACTCCAATGGTGTGAGGCAGGTACTAGATGGTAGGACACCATGGTGTGAGGCAGGTACTAGATGGTAGGACACCATGGTGTGAGGCAGGTACTAGATGGTAGGACACCATGGTGTGAGGCAGGTACTAGCTGTTGGGACACTATGGTGTGAGGCAGGTACTAGATGTTGGGACTCCATGGTGTGAGGCAGGTACTAGATGTTGGGACTCCATGGTGTGAGGCAGGTACTAGATGTTGGGACACTATGGTGTGAGGCAGGTACTAGCTGTTGGGACACTATGGTGTGAGGCAGGTACTAGATGGTAGGACACCGTGGTGTGAGGCAGGTACTAGATGTTGGGACTCCATGGTTTGAGGCAGGTACTAGATGTTGGGACTCCATAGTGTGAGGCAGGTACTAGATGTTGGGACTCCATGGTGTGAGGCAGGTACTAAATGTTGGGACTCCATGGTGTGAGGCAGGTACTGGATAGTGGGACACCATGGTGTGAGGCAGGTACTAGATGATGGGACTCCATGGTGTGAGGCAGGTACTAAATGTTGGGACTCCATGGTGGGAGGCAGGTACTGGATAGTGGGACACCATGGTGTGAGGCAGGTACTAGATGATGGGACTCCATTGTGTGAGGCAGGTAGTAGATGGTGGGACTCCGTGGTTTGAGGCAGGTACTAGATGTTGGGACACTATGGTGTGAGGCAGGTACTAGATGGTGGGACTCCATGGTGTGAGGCAGGTACTAGATGTTGGGACTCCATGGTGTGAGGCAGGTACTGGATAGTGGGACACCATGGTGTGAGGCAGGTACTAGATGGTGGGACTCCATGGAGTGAGGCAGGTAGTAGATGGTGGGACTCCATGGTGTGAGGCAGGTACTAGATGGTGGGACTCCATGGTTTGAGGCAGGTACTAGATGTTGGGACTCCATGCTATGAGGCAGGTACTAGATGGTGGAACTCCATGGTTTGAGGCAGGTAGTAGATGGTGGGACTCCATGGTGTGAGGCAGGTACTAGATGGTGGGACTCCATGGTTTGAGGCAGGTACAAGATGTTGGGACACTATGGTGTGAGGCAGGTACTAGATGTTGGGACACTATGGTGTGAGGCAGGTAGTAGATGGTGGGACTCCATGGTGTGAGGCAGGTAGTAGATGGTGGGACTCCATGGTTTGAGGCAGGTACTAGATGTTGGGACTCCATGGTGTGAGGCAGGTACTAGATGGTAGGACACCATGGTGTGAGGCAGGTACTAGATGTTGGGACTCCATGGTGTGAGGCAGGTACTAGATGGTGGAACTCCATGGTTTGAGGCAGGTACTAGATGTTGGGACTCCATAGTGTGAGGCAGGTACTAAATGTTGGGACTCCATGGTGTGAGGCAGGTACTGGATAGTGGGACACCATGGTGTGAGGCAGGTACTAAATGTTGGGACTCCATGGTGTGAGGCAGGTACTGGATAGTGGGACACCATGGTGTGAGGCAGGTACTAGATGGTGGGACTCCATGGAGTGAGGCAGGTACTAAATGTTGGGACTCCATGGTGTGAGGCAGGTAGCAGATGGTGGGACTCCATGGTGTGAGGCAGGTACTAAATGTTGGGACTCCATGGTGTGAGGCAGGTACTGGATAGTGGGACACCATGGTGTGAGGCAGGTACTAGATGGTGGGACTCCATGGAGTGAGGCAGGTACTAGATGTTGGGACACCATGGTGTGAGGCAGGTACTAGATGTTGGGACACCATGGTGTGAGGCAGGTACTAGATGTTGGGACACCATGGTGTGAGGCAGGTACTAGATGTTGGGACTCCATGGTGTGAGTTAGGTACTAGATGTTGGACTCCATGGTGTGAGGCAGGTACTAGATGTTGGGACTCCATGGTGTGAGGCAGGTACTAGATGTTGGGACACCATGGTGTGAGGCAGGTACTAAATGTTGGGACTCCATGGTGTGAGGCAGGTACTGGATAGTGGGACACCATGGTGTGAGGCAGGTACTAAATGTTGGGACTCCATGGTGTGAGGCAGGTACTGGATAGTGGGACACCATGGTGTGAGGCAGGTACTAGATGGTGGGACTCCATGGAGTGAGGCAGGTACTAAATGTTGGGACTCCATGGTGTGAGGCAGGTAGCAGATGGTGGGACTCCATGGTGTGAGGCAGGTACTAAATGTTGGGACTCCATGGTGTGAGGCAGGTACTGGATAGTGGGACACCATGGTGTGAGGCAGGTACTAGATGGTGGGACTCCATGGAGTGAGGCAGGTACTAGATGTTGGGACACCATGGTGTGAGGCAGGTACTAGATGTTGGGACACCATGGTGTGAGGCAGGTACTAGATGTTGGGACACCATGGTGTGAGTTAGGTACTAGATGTTGGACTCCATGGTGTGAGGCAGGTAGCAGATGGTGGGACTCCATGGTGTGAGGCAGGTACTAAATGTTGGGACTCCATGGTGTGAGGCAGGTACTGGATAGTGGGACACCATGGTGTGAGGCAGGTACTAGATGGTGGGACTCCATGGAGTGAGGCAGGTACTAGATGTTGGGACACCATGGTGTGAGGCAGGTACTAGATGTTGGGACACCATGGTGTGAGGCAGGTACTAGATGTTGGGACTCCATGGTGTGAGGCAGGTACTAAATGTTGGGACTCCATGGTGTGAGGCAGGTACTGGATAGTGGGACACCATGGTGTGAGGCAGGTACTAAATGTTGGGACTCCATGGTGTGAGGCAGGTACTGGATAGTGGGACTCCATGGTGTGAGGCAGGTACTAGATGTTGGGACTCCATGGTGTGAGGCAGGTACTAGATGTTGGGACTCCATGGTGTGAGGCAGGTACTAGATGTTGGGACTCCATGGTGTGAGGCAGGTACTAGATGTTGGGACTCCATGGTGTGAGGCAGGTACTAGATGTTGGGACACCATGGTGTGAGGCAGGTACTAGATGTTGGGACACCATGGTGTGAGGCAGGTACTAGATGTTGGGACTCCATGGTGTGAGGCAGGTACTAGATGTTGGGACTCCATGGTGTGAGGCAGGTACTAGATGTTGGGACTCCATGGTGTGAGGCAGGTACTAGATGTTGGGACTCCATGGTGTGAGGCAGGTACTAGATGTTGGGACTCCATGGTGTGAGGCAGGTACTAGATGTTGGGACTCCATGGTGTGAGGCAGGTACTAGATGTTGGGACACCATGGTGTGAGGCAGGTACTAGATGTTGGGACACCATGGTGTGAGGCAGGTACTAGATGTTGGGACTCCATGGTGTGAGGCAGGTACTAGATGTTGGGACACCATGGTGTGAGGCAGGTACTAGATGGTGGGACTCCATGGTGTGAGGCGGGTACTAGATGTTGGGACTCCATGGTGTGAGGCAGGTACTAGATGTTGGGACTCCATGGTGTGAGGCAGGTACTAGATGTTGGGACTCCATGGTGTGAGGCAGGTACTAGATGGTGGGACTCCATGGTGTGAGGCAGGTACTAGATGTTGGGACTCCATGGTGTGAGGCAGGTACTAGATGTTGGGACTCCATGGGGGGGGGGGGGTATCATCGCCTTATGGTATGTAGGAGTGTATCCAGATATTGAAATATCTGCTATGGAATTTAGTTTTATAAAATACTAATTGAAACTTTGAAAACTAACGATTATGTCTAAAATATATTGATTATAAGACAGAATTCATTTAATGACTAAGGAACAAATTCGTTAACTACTGTTTGAAATTTCCTTGCAAGATAATTATCATAATAAATAAGAATATCGGTATAATAACTGGAGATTTTAAATATATTTTTATTACTTTCTTTAACAGAATCACTGAAAGTTTATAGGAGAGCGAGAGGAATTGACGACAACATGTACATAAGCCTCAGAAAAGGATTTGATACAGTCCCCTCGGATTTGCCAAAAATTGGAGAGGAATGTGTCCAATATCTGTCAAAACAAAGATATTGTTCAGCAAACTGCAATATATTGGTAGAGAAGTGAGAATATTGCACGCGTACATGACACTCTTCCAAAAAAAGAGAAATATGAGTGCATTAGCGGTCATAAATCAGGCTGGAGCATAATATCACAGCCGGGTTCAACAGGGTAATATAGATTTTTGTGTTCGATTCAAGAACCCAGGGGCCAGATTCACGAGCCAGTGACGCCAGCACTCACGAACCTGTAAATCTTTTCTCAATCTTTGGCGGCTTTGTTTATAATTATTAAACAGTTAATGAGCTCCGAAGTACCAGGAGCCTGTTTATAAAAATAACACCAGTTGATTGGGAAGATTTCGTGCTTGTAAACTGTGTAATAATGTAACCGAACCCGTCAAAGATTGAGGAAAGATGTACACGTTCATAAGTACACGTCTTTATTGCAGAGTTTCATTTGAGAGTGTTGCAGAGGCTGCTGCACTACTGGTTACAATAGAAGGCTCACGTGATTGCCACTCCTACGATAATTATCTCGACCAAATACGGGAATAGTCACTTGTTAATTTAATATTATAGAGAACTTTTGAAAGAGTCTAGGATGCGTGTAAGAAGGTTTGTCCAACATATAAACTGAGAGAGAGAGAGAGAGAGAGAGAGAGAGAGAGAGAGAGAGAGAGAGGGAGAGGGAGAGGGAGAGAGAGAGAGAGAGAGAGAGAGAGAGAGAGAGAGAGAGAGAGAGAGAGAGGGAATGAAAGATATAGCAAAAGACTCAAAGAATGACAAATAAACCGACAGACGCAAAAAAAAGCGACATAACGGAAAACAAAAAGACTGAAAAATTAAGGAGATATTAGAATGAATAAACCAATGATAAAGAGATAACCGGAGAGAGCTGAGAACGCGTGACATCTTGCAAGAAAGTGTATAGTAATCCGGCCTCGAAGTGTGCACGTAATTTCCTTGTGTGCGTTTAATGACTCGTATGATAATTATGTCTTTGTTGGGACTCATTAAGAACAGCTGAGTGGTCTCCACTGTGACACTCCGTGAGTAGTAACGAGTCAACACCTTCGTTATCTAGTTCTTGGTGTCTGTTGTGGTGGGAAGTGAGCTGTGATTAGGTATTTATCTTCCTTATAAGTGTTTTATTGAATATGATTTAGATCTTCCTGTTGTGAGGGATGAAACTACCGTCTCTTGAGATTTGTTGTTTGACAACCTTGGAATGATTTCGGGGTTCAACGTCCCCGCGGCCCGGTCCTCGACTAGGTTCTACTCTACAAATGTAAGCAATTTCTGAAATGGACGGGGATGGAATCTGCTGTTGGCTCAACCAAAGGCGCACGTACACACACACACACACACACACACACACACACACACACACACACACACACACACACACACACACACACATACACACACACACACACATACACACACACACACACACACAAGATTCTCAAAGGAATTGATAGGGTAGATAATGACAGACTATTTAACAAAAGGAGCACACGCACTTGGGGACACAGGTGGAAATTGACACCACTCCCTCTTCTGATGCATTCCCAAATGATCTGATGTTCCCATCACTGAAAAATAAGAACAGTGAAAAAACGAAATTAAAAAAAATGAAAAAATAAAAAAAATTAACTATAATTATGAAACGAACAATATGGTAAACAACACAACTCATTTCCAATACAATGTCACACAAAAATAATGAAATCAAAATGAAAAAAATCGAATTCTATGAAAATTCTATTTATCAATTCAATCAGAAACATTGAAATGGAATCATAACATATTTAGTATAGCGTGTGTCTGCTCTTAGATGTAACAGATGACACTGTAAAAAAAATGTGTTTACCTGTCACAAATGTGGCATCTATATAGTAGGTATATCAAAAACACGCCCGGATCTGAATGGAATGTTGTGTCAAAATTTCAAAGCAATCGGTGAAGGATTTTCGGAGATTACAGCGTGTGTTGCTCCTACGTCCATAAGAGGGCACTGTTTTAAAAAAAAAACATGTTTTGTCCTGTCACAGGTGAGCCGTGTATATAGTAGGAATATAAAAACAAGCTCCAATTCGAATGCAAAGTTGTGTCAAAATTTTAAAGCAATCCGGATAGAGGTTTCAAAGATTTCCCTCACATGAAAAACACAGTTTTTCAAAAAAGCATGTTTTTTTCCGGCACAGATTGACATTAATATAGAAAGCATATAAAAACCCGCTCGGATGTGAATGGAATATTGTGTCAAAATTACAAAGCAATTGATGAGGAACTTTCGGAGATTAGCGATTTTGAACAAACGAACATTTACATTTTTATTTATATAGATTATCTATAATCTATAATGGAAATGTTCATTTGTTCAAAATCGCTAATCTCCGAAAGTTCTTCACTGATTGCTTTGAAATTTTGACATAACGTTTAATTCAAATACGCGTGTGTTTTTATATACCTACTATATAGATGCCACACCTGTGACAGTTAAAAACATATTGTTGTTTTTTTAAACAGCGCCATCTGTTAAATGTAAGAGCAGACACACTCTATACTAAATATGTTATGATTCCATTTCAATGTTTCTGATTGAATTGATAAATAGAATTTTCATAGATTTCGTTTTATTTTCATTTTTATTTCATTATTTTGTGTGACATTGCATTGGAGTTGAGTGGTGTTGTTTATCATAAGAACATAAGCACATAAGAACAAAGGTAACTGCAGAAGGCCTATTGGCCCATACGAGGCAGCTCCTATTCTATAACCACCCAATCCCACTCATATACTTGTCCAACCCGCGCTTGAAACAATCGAGGGACCCCACCTCCACCACGTTACGCGGCAATTGGTTCCACAAATCAACAACCCTGTTACTGAACTAGTATTTACCCAAGTCTTTCCTAAATCTAAACTTATCCAATTTATACCCATTGTTTCGTGTTCTGTCTTGTGTTGATATTTTTAATACCCTATTAATATCCCCCCTGTTATGTCCATTCATCCACTTGTAAACCTTTATCATGTCACCCCTAACTCTTCGCCTTTCCAGTGAATGCAGCTTAAGCTTTGTTAATCTTTCTTCATATGAAAGATTTCTAATTTGGGGAATTAACTTAGACATCCTGCGTTGGACACGTTCGAGTGAATTTATATCCATTCTATAATACGGCAACCAAAACTGAACTGCATAATCTAAATGGGGCCTAACCAGAGCAAGATATAGCTTGAGAACCACACCAGGTGTCTTGTTACTAACGCTGCGATTAATAAATCCCATTGTCCTATTCGCCTTATTACGAACATTCATGCATTGATCCTTTTGTTTTAAATTCTTACTAATCATAACTCCCAGATTCAATATGGAAGTTGTAGTGAAGGACCTGGTGACTCTAGTGGGAGCCCTGAGGACAGAGTTGGACTCTCTGCGGGAGGAGGTGCGTCAGCTTAAAAAACAACGAGAAGTAACGAAGGAGGAGACCAGCAGTAAAGGGACCTCGTCTTGGAGAGTTGCGAAAGACAGGGGCCTTAAGAAGACTTTGATAAAGCCGCCTTCAAACGTCATAGCAACTTCAAATTCATTTGACGTTTTGGAGGACGAGTGCTGTGGAGAGACTGTGGATCGCGCAAAAGGGAAAGCAACGAAGAGAAAGGAAGCGCAGGCCCCTCAGAAAGTAAAGGAAGTACCTAAGCAAACATTAGTTGTGGGAGATTCCCAGATAAGGTATTTGGATAGAACGTTTTGTGCTAGAGATAGGGGGAACAGGTTAAGGGTTTGCTATCCCGGAGCTGGCATTGGTGATATTATAAACAACATGAATGATATTATGGCTGGTAATGGGAACAATCCCATTATTTGCATTAGCGTGGGAGGAAATGATGTTGGTCGAGTCAGGAGTGAGGAACTGATTCAGAGGTATAAAACAGCCATAGAGTTAGTTAGGAGCAAGGGAGGAATCCCGATCATATGTGGCATTCTTCCAAGAAAGGGAGTGGGAAATGAATGGATATCGAGGGCACTTGGTGTCAATTGCCGGCTGGAAAGATATTGCAAATCAAATGCAATATCTTTCATAGACAACTGGGAACACTTCTATGGAAGAAATGAAATGTATGCTCGTGATGGGGTGCATCTATCGAGAGCTGGGGTTGTTGCTGTTGCGAACTCGCTAGAAGAAGTGGTTAGAGGTGTTTGTTTGGGTTTAAACTGTTAGTAGATAGAGGTATGGGAATTGATTTGGAGGAAGGAGGTAATAAAAGTATGTGTTTGTGGGAGAAAGGAATTGGCAAAACGATCAGGGAAAGAGAAGGTCCGCAAAATAACAATTCACTTAGGGTATATTACACTAACAGTAGAAGTCTAAGAAATAAAATTAACGAATTAAATGCTCTTGTCTGCACAGAAAAAATAGATATTATTGCACTTACCGAAACGTGGATGAATGTAGAAAATAGAGAACTATTAGCTGAATATCAAATATATGGATTTAAACTATTTCACACAGATAGATATATTAGACAAGGAGGTGGAGTAGCCATATATGTTAGGGATAATTTGAAATGTAGTCTCAAAGAAGGAATCAAAACAGAGCCACACACAGAAACTATTTGGATTGAATTAAACGAAAAAGCTAATAATATTATAATAGGAGTAATATATAGGCCACCAAATTTAGACAGAATGGAAGCAAAGCATCTATGGGATGAAATATCTAGAGCATCTAGATCTAACAGTATTTATGTCATGGGTGACTTTAATTTTAGCGGAATAAACTGGTTGAACAAAACAGGGAATAGTGAAGCAGAAGATTTTCTAGAATTAATTGACGATTGCTTTCTTACGCAACACATTAAGGAACCAACACGGGAAAATAATATTTTAGATTTAGTGTTAACTAACAGGGAAACGCAAATTAATGACATCGAAATAGGGAGTGAGCTAGGGAGCAGCGATCACAAAGAAATCAGATTTAGCATAGAATGGAATAGACCAGTAGGAGAAAATTCTGTTAAAGTGCCAGATTTTCGAAAAGCTGATTTTAATAGCCTAAGAAATTTTTTGGGTCAAATTGATTGGAAAGGCTTGGGTATGGGGTGTGGGCCGGTCTTGGAGCGAGACATGAACCCAGCGATAGGTGACTTAAATGGGGATTTCGATGTGGATTCAATATATAACTTATTTAAGAATATTCTAAACAAAGCACAGGAACGTAGTATACCATACAAATTGAATAGATCGTATACTAATGACCCAAAGTGGATAACAAAGAATTTGAAGAACCTTATAGGTAAAAAGAGAGCTTGGTACAAAAGGATTAAAAATGGGGAGGTCACTTTAGAACAGGAATTCGTACAACTGGTTAGAAATGTTAAAAAAGAGATAAGGAAAGCAAAAAGAAACTATGAAGTTCGCATAGCAGGGCAAGCAAAGACAAATCCTAAAGGTTTTTTTCAGTTATATCGTACTAAGACTAGGGAAAGGATAGGTCCATTAAAAACTGAGACAGGTCAAATAACAGATAGTGATGAAGAGATGAGTAGTATTTTTAATAAATATTTTGTATCTGTATTTACTAAAGAGGAACTTAACAATATGCCTTCAGCCGAACAAGTCTATGTGGGTGGGGACGAGGACAGGTTGACGAGTTTAGCAGTTACCAGGGAGGATGTTCTTAAACAAATAGTAAAACTCAAACCAAACAAATCCCCAGGGCCGGATGAAGTGTTTGCTAGGGTGCTTAAAGAATGCAAAGAGGAGCTTTGTGACCCACTGTCAACCATATTTAATAAATCAATAGAGTCAGGCAGAGTGCCAGAGTTTTGGAAAGTTGCTAATGTGATACCAGTTTTTAAGAAAGGAGATAGATCACTTGCGTCTAACTATCGACCAATTAGCCTAACGTCTATTGTGGGAAAGTTACTCGAATCTATAATAGCAAATAAAATTCGTCTTCATCTTGAAAAACATAAATTAATAATTGAGTCGCAACATGGTTTTATAAATGGCCGTTCATGTTTAACAAATTTGTTATCTTTTTATTCTAGCATTGTTGAGGCAGTTGATAGTGGTAAGGATTGCGATGTTGTATACCTTGACTTTAGCAAAGCTTTTGATACAGTGCCACATGAAAGACTGATTAAAAAAATAGAGTCTCATGGTATTGGGGGTGCTATATTAAGCTGGATTAGGGCATGGCTATACCAAAGGAAACAGAGAGTTAGTATAAATGGAATCAAGTCAGAGTGGGAAAATGTTGTAAGTGGAGTGCCTCAAGGCTCTGTCCTGGGACCTCTGTTGTTTATAATATATATAAATGATTTAGATTCAGGTTTGAGTAGCAACATTTGCAAATTTGCCGATGATACGAAAATCGGTAGGGAAATTAATTCGGAGGAGGACTCACTATCACTTCAAGTTGATCTAGATAGGGTTTTGAAATGGTCAAAGGATTGGCAGATGCAGTTTAATGCTGATAAATGTAAAGTTCTGAGGTTAGGTAATGATGATAGAGTTACAAGATACAAGCTAGATGGTGTTGTGATTGCGAAGTCGGATTGCGAAAGGGATCTGGGAGTTATGATTAGTAAGAATTTAAAACAAAAGGATCAATGCATAAATGTTCGTAATAAGGCAAATCGGACACTTGGATTTATTAATCGCAGCGTTAGTAACAAGACACCTGGTGTGGTTCTCAAGCTATATCTTGCTCTAGTTAGGCCCCATTTAGATTATGCAGTTCAGTTTTGGTCGCCATATTATAGAATGGATATAAATTCACTTGAACGTGTCCAGCGTAGGATGACTAAGTTAATTCCCCAAATTAGAAATCTTTCATATGAAGAAAGATTAACAAAGCTTAAGTTGCATTCACTGGAAAGGCGAAGAGTTAGGGGTGACATGATAGAGGTTTACAAGTGGATGAATGGACATAACCGGGGGGATATTAATAGGGTATTAAAAGTATCAACACAGGACAGAACACGAAACAATGGATATAAATTGGATAAGTTTAGATTTAGGAAAGACTTGGGTAAATACTGGTTCAGTAACAGGGTTGTTGATTTGTGGAACCAATTGCCGCGTAACATTGTGGAGGTGGGGTCCCTCGATTGTTTCAAGCACGGGTTGGACAAGTATATGAGTGGGATTGGGTGGTTATAGAATAGGAGCTGCCTCGTATGGGCCAATAGGCCTTCTGCAGTTACCTTTGTTCTTATGTTCTTATGTTCTTATGCCTTTCGCAATCCGACTTCGCAATCTCAACACCATCTAGCTCGTATCTTGTAACTCTATCATCATTACTTAACCTCAGAACTTTACATTTATCAGCATTAAACTGCATTTGCCAATCATTTGCCCATTTCAAAACCCTATCTACATCAACTTGAAGTGATAGTGAGTCCTCCTCCGAATTAATTTCCCTACCGATTTTCGTATCATCGGCAAATTTGCAAATTTTGCTACTTAAACCTGAATCTAAATCATTTATATATATTATAAACAAAAGAGGTCCCAGGACAGAGCCTTGAGGTACTCCACTAACAACATTATCCCACTCTGACTTAACCCCATTTATACTAACTCTCTGTTTCCTTTGGAATAGCCATGCCCTAATCCAAGTTAATATAGCACCCCCAATACCATGAGCTTCTATTTTTTTAATTAGTATAGCAATATGGAAGTTGTAGTTAAGGACCTGGTGACTCTAGTGGGAGCCCTGAGGACAGAGTTGGACTCTCTGCGGGAGGAGGTGCGTCAGCTTAAAGAACAACGAGAAGTAACGAAGGAGGAGACCAGTAGTAAAGGGATCTCGTCTTGGAGAGTTGTGAAAGACAGGGGCCTTAAGAAGACTTTGATAAAGCCGCCTTCAAACGCCATAGCAACTTCTAATTCATTTGACGTTTTGGAGGACGAGTGCTGTGGTGAGACTGCGGATCGCGCAAAAGGGAAAGCAACGAAGAGAAAGGAAGCGCAGGCCCCTCAGAAAGTAAAGGTACCTAAGCAAACATTAGTTGTGGGAGATTCCCAGATAAGGTATTTGGATAGAGCGTTTTGTGCTAGAGATAGGGGGAACAGGTTAAGGGTTTGCTATCCCGGAGCTGGCATTGGTGATATTATAAACAACATGAATGATATTATGGCTGGTAATGGGAACAATCCCATTATTTGCATTAGCGTGGGAGGAAATGATGTTGGTCGAGTTAGGAGTGAGGAACTGATTCAGAGGTATAAAACAGCCATAGAATTAGTTAGGAGCAAGGGAGGAATCCCGATCATATGTGGCATTCTTCCAAGAAAGGGAGTGGGAAATGAATGGATATCGAGGGCACTTGGTGTCAATTGCCGGCTGGAAAGATATTGCAAATCAAATGCAATATCTTTCATAGACAACTGGGAACACTTCTATGGAAGAAATGAAATGTATGCTCGTGATGGGGTGCATCTATCGAGAGCTGGGGTTGTTGCTGTTGCGAACTCGTTGGAAGAAGTGGTTAGAGGTGTTTGTTTGGGTTTAAACTGTTAGTAGATAGAGGTATGGGAATTGATTTGGAGGAAGGAGGTAATAAAAGTATGTGTTTGTGGGAGAAAGGAATTGGCAAAACGATCAGGGAAAGAGAAGGTCCGCAAAATAACAATTCACTTAGGGTATATTACACTAACAGTAGAAGTCTAAGAAATAAAATTAACGAATTAAATGCTCTTGTCTGCACAGAAAAAATAGATATTATTGCACTTACCGAAACGTGGATGAATGTAGAAAATAGAGAACTATTAGCTGAATATCAAATATACGGATTTAAACTATTTCACACAGATAGATATATTAGACGAGGAGGTGGAGTAGCCATATATGTTAGGGACAATTTGAAATGTAGTCTCAAAGAGGGAATCAAAACAGAGCCACACACAGAAACTATTTGGATAGAATTAAACGAAAAAGCTAATAATATTATAATAGGAGTAATATATAGGCCACCAAATTTAGACAGAATGGAAGCAAAGCACCTATGGGATGAAATATCTAGAGCATCTAGATCTTACAGTATTTATGTCATGGGTGACTTTAATTTTAGCGGAATAAACTGGTTGAACAAAACAGGGAATAGTGAAGCAGAAGATTTTCTAGAATTAATTGACGATTGCTTTCTTACGCAACACATTAAGGAACCAACACGGGAAAATAATATTGTAGATTTAGTGTTAACTAACAGGGAAACGCAAATTAATGACATCGAAATAGGGAGTGAGCTAGGGAACAGTGATCACAAAGAAATCAGATTTAGCATAGAATGGAATAGACCAGTAGGAGAAAATTCTGTTAAAGTGCCAGATTTTCGAAAAGCTGATTTTAATAGCCTAAGAAATTTTTTGGGTCAAATTGATTGGAAAGTCTTGGGTATGGGGTGTGGGCCGGTCTTGGAGCGAGACATGAACCCAGCGATAGGTGACTTAAATGGGGATTTCGATGTGGATTCAATATATAACTTATTTAAGAATATTCTAAACAAAGCACAGGAACGTAGTATACCATACAAATTGAATAGATCGAATACTAATGACCCAAAGTGGATAACAAAGAATTTGAAGAACCTTATAGGTAAAAAGAGAGCTTGGTACAAAAGGATTAAAAATGGGGAGGTCACTTTAGAACAGGAATTCGTACAACTGGTTAGAAATGTTAAAAAAGAGATAAGGAAAGCAAAAAGAAACTATGAAGTTCGCATAGCAGGGCAAGCAAAGACAAATCCTAAAGGTTTTTTTCAGTTATATCGTACTAAGACTAGGGAAAGGATAGGTCCATTAAAAACTGATACAGGTCAAATAACAGATAGTGATGAAGAGATGAGTAGTATTTTTAATAAATATTTTGTATCTGTATTTACTAAAGAGGAACTTAACAATATGCCTTCAGCCGAACAAGTCTATGTGGGTGGGGACGAGGACAGGTTGACGAGTTTAGCAGTTACCAGGGAGGATGTTCTTAAACAAATAGTAAAACTCAAACCAAACAAATCCCCAGGGCCGGATGAAGTACATAAGAACATAAGAACAAAGGTAACTGCAGAAGGCCTATTGGCCCATACGAGGCAGCTCCTATTCTATAACCACCCAATCCCACTCATATACTTGTCCAACCCGTGCTTGAAACAATCGAGGGACCCCACCTCCACAATGTTACGCGGCAATTGGTTCCACAAATCAACAACCCTGTTACTGAACCAGTATTTACCCAAGTCTTTCCTAAATCTAAACTTATCCAATTTATATCCATTGTTTCGTGTTCTGTCCTGTGTTGATACTTTTAATACCCTATTAATATCCCCCCGGTTATGTCCATTCATCCACTTGTAAACCTCTATCATGTCACCCCTAACTCTTCGCCTTTCCAGTGAATGCAACTTAAGCTTTGTTAATCTTTCTTCATATGAAAGATTTCTAATTTGGGGAATTAACTTAGTCATCCTACGCTGGACACGTTCAAGTGAATTTATATCCATTCTATAATATGGCGACCAAAACTGAACTGCATAATCTAAATGGGGCCTAACTAGAGCAAGATATAGCTTGAGAACCACACCAGGTGTCTTGTTACTAACGCTGCGATTAATAAATCCAAGTGTCCGATTTGCCTTATTACGAACATTTATGCATTGATCCTTTTGTTTTAAATTCTTACTAATCATAACTCCCAGATCCCTTTCGCAATCCGACTTCGCAATCACAACACCATCTAGCTCGTATCTTGTAACTCTATCATCATTACCTAACCTCAGAACTTTACATTTATCAGCATTAAACTGCATCTGCCAATCCTTTGACCATTTCAAAACCCTATCTAGATCAACTTGAAGTGATAGTGAGTCCTCCTCCGAATTAATTTCCCTACCGATTTTCGTATCATCGGCAAATTTGCAAATGTTGCTACTCAACATTTGCAAACTGTAGCATTTGCTACTGTAGATCACTTGCGTCTAACTATCGACCAATTAGCCTAACGTCTATTGTGGGAAAGTTACTCGAATCTATAATAGCAAATAAAATTCGTCTTCATCTTGAAAAACATAAATTAATAATTGAGTCGCAACATGGTTTTATAAATGGCCGTTCATGTTTAACAAATTTGTTATCTTTTTATTCTAGCATTGTTGAGGCAGTTGATAGTGGTAAGGATTGCGATGTTGTATACCTTGACTTTAGCAAAGCTTTTGATACAGTGCCACATGAAAGACTGATTAAAAAAATAGAGTCTCATGGTATTGGGGGTGCTATATTAAGCTGGATTAGGGCATGGCTATACCAAAGGAAACAGAGAGTTAGTATAAATGGAATCAAGTCAGAGTGGGAAAATGTTGTAAGTGGAGTGCCTCAAGGCTCTGTCCTGGGACCTCTGTTGTTTATAATATATATAAATGATTTAGATTCAGGTTTGAGTAGCAACATTTGCAAATTTGCCGATGATACGAAAATCGGTAGGGAAATTAATTCGGAGGAGGACTCACTATCACTTCAAGTTGATCTAGATAGGGTTTTGAAATGGTCAAAGGATTGGCAGATGCAGTTTAATGCTGATAAATGTAAAGTTCTGAGGTTAGGTAATGATGATAGAGTTACAAGATACGAGCTAGATGGTGTTGTGATTGCGAAGTCGGATTGCGAAAGGGATCTGGGAGTTATGATTAGTAAGAATTTAAAACAAAAGGATCAATGCATAAATGTTCGTAATAAGGCAAATCGGACACTTGGATTTATTAATCGCAGCGTTAGTAACAAGACACCTGGTGTGGTTCTCAAGCTATATCTTGCTCTAGTTAGGCCCCATTTAGATTATGCAGTTCAGTTTTGGTCGCCATATTATAGAATGGATATAAATTCACTTGAACGTGTCCAGCGTAGGATGACTAAGTTAATTCCCCAAATTAGAAATCTTTCATATGAAGAAAGATTAACAAAGCTTAAGTTGCATTCACTGGAAAGGCGAAGAGTTAGGGGTGACATGATAGAGGTTTACAAGTGGATGAATGGACATAACCGGGGGGATATTAATAGGGTATTAAAAGTATCAACACAGGACAGAACACGAAACAATGGATATAAATTGGATAAGTTTAGATTTAGGAAAGACTTGGGTAAATACTGGTTCAGTAACAGGGTTGTTGATTTGTGGAACCAATTGCCGCGTAACATTGTGGAGGTGGGGTCCCTCGATTGTTTCAAGCACGGGTTGGACAAGTATATGAGTGGGATTGGGTGGTTATAGAATAGGAGCTGCCTCGTATGGGCCAATAGGCCTTCTGCAGTTACCTTTGTTCTTATGTTCTTAAACCTGAATCTAAATCATTTATATATATTATAAACAACAGAGGTCCCAGGACAGAGCCTTGAGGCACTCCACTTACAACATTTTCCCACTCTGACTTGATTCCATTTATACTAACTCTCTGTTTCCTTTGGTATAGCCATGCCCTAATCCAGCTTAATATAGCACCCCCAATACCATGAGACTCTATTTTTTTAATCAGTCTTTCATGTGGCACTGTATCAAAAGCTTTGCTAAAGTCAAGGTATACAACATCGCAATCCTTACCACTATCAACTGCCTCAACAATGCTAGAATAAAAAGATAACAAATTTGTTAAACATGAACGGCCATTTATAAAACCATGTTGCGACTCAATTATTAATTTATGTTTTTCAAGATGAAGACGAATTTTATTTGCTATTATAGATTCGAGTAACTTTCCCACAATAGACGTTAGGCTAATTGGTCGATAGTTAGACGCAAGTGATCTATCTCCTTTCTTAAAAACTGGTATCACATTAGCAACTTTCCAAAACTCTGGCACTCTGCCTGACTCTATTGATTTATTAAATATGGTTGACAGTGGGTCACAAAGCTCCTCTTTGCATTCTTTAAGCACCCTAGCAAACACTTCATCCGGCCCTGGGGATTTGTTTGGTTTGAGTTTTACTATTTGTTTAAGAACATCCTCCCTGGTAACTGCTAAACTCGTCAACCTGTCCTCGTCCCCACCCACATAGACTTGTTCGGCTGAAGGCATATTGTTAAGTTCCTCTTTAGTAAATACAGATACAAAATATTTATTAAAAATATTTATTAAAAAGTGCTGAGTCTGATTTCTTTGTGATCACTGCTCCCTAGCTCACTCCCTATTTCGATGTCATTAATTTGCGTTTCCCTGTTAGTTAACACTAAATCTAAAATATTATTTTCCCGTGTTGGTTCCTTAATGTGTTGCGTAAGAACATAAGAACATAGGAACATGGGAGCAAAGGTAACTGCAGAGGGCCTATTGGCCCATGCGAGGCGGCTCCTATTCTGTGACCACCCGGTCCCACTCATATGCTTGTCCAACCCGTACTTGAAACAGTCGAGGGACCCCGCCTCCACAATGTTGCGCGGCGGTTGGTTCCACAAATCAACAACCCTGTTACTGAACCAGTATTTGCCCAAGTCTTTCCTGAGTCTAGGCTTGTCCAATTTGTATCCATTGTTTCGTGTTCTGTCCTGTGTTGATACTTTTAGTGCCCTATTGGTGTCCCCCCGGTTATGTCCATTCATCCACTTGTGGGCCTCTATCATGTCACCCCTAACTCTTCGCCTTTCCAGTGGGTGCAACTTGAGCTTTGTTGGTCTTTCTTCATGTGAAGGATTTCTGGTTTGGGGAATTAACTTGGTCATCCTGCGCTGGACACGTTCAGGTGAGTTTGTGTCCATTCTATAATATGGCGACCGGGGCTGGGCTGCGTAATCTGAATGGGGCCTGACTGGAGCAAGATATAGCTTGTTTATACATACATAAGGAACATAAGGACAAAGGTAACTGCAGAAGGCCTATTGGCCCATACGAGGCAGCTCCTATTCTATAACCACCCAATCCCACTCATATACTTGTCCAACCCGTGCTTGAAACAATCGAGGGACCCCACCTCCACAATGTTACGCGGCAATTGGTTCCACAAATCAACAACCCTGTTACTGAACCAGTATTTACCCAAGTCTTTCCTAAATCTAAACTTATCCAATTTATATCCATTGTTTCGTGTTCTGTCCTGTGTTGATACTTTTAATACCCTATTAATATCCCCCCGGTTATGTCCATTCATCCACTTGTAAACCTCTATCATGTCACCCCTAACTCTTCGCCTTTCCAGTGAATGCAACTTAAGCTTTGTTAATCTTTCTTCATATGAAAGATTTCTAATTTGGGGAATTAACTTAGTCATCCTACGCTGGACACGTTCAAGTGAATTTATATCCATTCTATAATATGGCGACCAAAACTGAACTGCATAATCTAAATGGGGCCTAACTAGAGCAAGATATAGCTTGAGAACCACACCAGGTGTCTTGTTACTAACGCTGCGATTAATAAATCCAAGTGTCCGATTTGCCTTATTACGAACATTTATGCATTGATCCTTTTGTTTTAAATTCTTACTAATCATAACTCCCAGATCCCTTTCGCAATCCGACTTCGCAATCACAACACCATCTAGCTCGTATCTTGTAACTCTATCATCATTACCTAACCTCAGAACTTTACATTTATCAGCATTAAACTGCATCTGCCAATCCTTTGACCATTTCAAAACCCTATCTAGATCAACTTGAAGTGATAGTGAGTCCTCCTCCGAATTAATTTCCCTACCGATTTTCGTATCATCGGCAAACTTGCAAATGTTGCTACTCAAACCTGAATCTAAATCATTTATATATATTATAAACAACAGAGGTCCCAGGACAGAGCCTTGAGGCACTCCACTTACAACATTTTCCCACTCTGACTTGATTCCATTTATACTAACTCTCTGTTTCCTTTGGTATAGCCATGCCCTAATCCAGCTTAATATAGCACCCCCAATACCATGAGACTCTATTTTTTTAATCAGTCTTTCATGTGGCACTGTATCAAAAGCTTTGCTAAAGTCAAGGTATACAACATCGCAATCCTTACCACTATCAACTGCCTCAACAATGCTAGAATAAAAAGATAACAAATTTGTTAAACATGAACGGCCATTTATAAAACCATGTTGCGACTCAATTATTAATTTATGTTTTTCAAGATGAAGACGAATTTTATTTGCTATTATAGATTCGAGTAACTTTCCCACAATAGACGTTAGGCTAATTGGTCGATAGTTAGACGCAAGTGATCTATCTCCTTTCTTAAAAACTGGTATCACATTAGCAACTTTCCAAAACTCTGGCACTCTGCCTGACTCTATTGATTTATTAAATATGATTGACAGTGGGTCACAAAGCTCCTCTTTGCATTCTTTAAGCACCCTAGCAAACACTTCATCCGGCCCTGGGGATTTGTTTGGTTTGAGTTTTACTATTTGTTTAAGAACATCCTCCCTGGTAACTGCTAAACTCGTCAACCTGTCCTCGTCCCCACCCACATAGACTTGTTCGGCTGAAGGCATATTGTTAAGTTCCTCTTTAGTAAATACAGATACAAAATATTTATTAAAAATACTACTCATCTCTTCATCACTATCTGTTATTTGACCTGTCTCAGTTTTTAATGGACCTATCCTTTCCCTAGTCTTAGTACGATATAACTGAAAAAACCCTTTAGGATTTGTCTTTGCTTGCCCTGCTATGCGAACTTCATAGTTTCTTTTTGCTTTCCTTATCTCTTTTTTAACATTTCTAACCAGTTGTACGAATTCCTGTTCTAAAGTGACCTCCCCATTTTTAATCCTTTTGTACCAAGCTCTCTTTTTACCTATAAGGTTCTTCAAATTCTTTGTTATCCACTTTGGGTCATTAGTATACGATCTATTCAATTTGTATGGTATACTACGTTCCTGTGCTTTGTTTAGAATATTCTTAAATAAGTTATATATTGAATCCACATCGAAATCCCCATTTAAGTCACCTATCGCTGGGTTCATGTCTCGCTCCAAGACCGGCCCACACCCCATACCCAAGCCTTTCCAATCAATTTGACCCAAAAAATTTCTTAGGCTATTAAAATCAGCTTTTCGAAAATCTGGCACTTTAACAGAATTTTCTCCTACTGGTCTATTCCATTCTATGCTAAATCTGATTTCTTTGTGATCACTGCTCCCTAGCTCACTCCCTATTTCGATGTCATTAATTTGCGTTTCCCTGTTAGTTAACACTAAATCTAAAATATTATTTTCCCGTGTTGGTTCATTAATGTGTTGCGTAAGAAAGCAATCGTCAATTAATTCTAGAAAATCTTCTGCTTCACTATTCCCTGTTTTGTTCAACCAGTTTATTCCGCTAAAATTAAAGTCACCCATGACATAAATACTGTTAGATCTAGATGCTCTAGATATTTCATCCCATAGATGCTTTGCTTCCATTCTGTCTAAATTTGGTGGCCTATATATTACTCCTATTATAATATTATTAGCTTTTTCGTTTAATTCAATCCAAATAGTTTCTGTGTGTGGCTCTGTTTTGATTCCCTCTTTGAGACTACATTTCAAATTGTCCCTAACATATATGGCTACTCCACCTCCTCGTCTAATATATCTATCTGTGTGAAATAGTTTAAATCCATATATTTGATATTCAGCTAATAGTTCTCTATTTTCTACATTCATCCACGTTTCGGTAAGTGCAATAATATCTATTTTTTCTGTGCAGACAAGAGCATTTAATTCGTTAATTTTATTTCTTAGACTTCTACTGTTAGTGTAATATACCCTAAGTGAATTGTTATTTTGCGGACCTTCTCTTTCCCTGATCGTTTTGCCAATTCCTTTCTCCCACAAACACATACTTTTATTACCTCCTTCCTCCAAATCAATTCCCATACCTCTATCTACTAACAGTTTAAACCCAAACAAACACCTCTAACCACTTCTTCTAGCGAGTTCGCAACAGCAACAACCCCAGCTCTCGATAGATGCACCCCATCACGAGCATACATTTCATTTCTTCCATAGAAGTGTTCCCAGTTGTCAATGAAAGATATTGCATTTGATTTGCAGTATCTTTCCAGCCGGCAATTGACACCAAGTGCCCTCGATATCCATTCATTTCCCACTCCCTTTCTTGGAAGAATGCCACATATGATCGGGATTCCTCCCTTGCTCCTAACTAACTCTATGGCTGTTTTATACCTCTGAATCAGTTCCTCACTCCTGACTCGACCAACATCATTTCCTCCCACGCTAATGCAAATAATGGGATTGTTCCCATTACCAGCCATAATATCATTCATGTTGTTTATAATATCACCAATGCCAGCTCCGGGATAGCAAACCCTTAACCTGTTCCCCCTATCTCTAGCACAAAACGTTCTATCCAAATACCTTATCTGGGAATCTCCCACAACTAATGTTTGCTTAGGTACTTCCTTTACTTTCTGAGGGGCCTGCGCTTCCTTTCTCTTCGTTGCTTTCCCTTTTGCGCGATCCACAGTCTCTCCACAGCACTCTCCATACAAAAGAAAACACGCTGTAGCTGAATATCAAATATACGGATTTAAACTATTTCACACAGATAGATATATTCGACGAGGAGGTGGAGTAGCCATATATGTTAGGGACAATTTGAAATGTAGTCTCAAAGAGGGAATCAAAACAGAGCCACACACAGAAACTATTTGGATTGAATTAAACGAAAAAGCTAATAATATTATAATAGGAGTAATATATAGGCCACCAAATTTAGACAGAATGGAAGCAAAGCATCTATGGGATGAAATATCTAGAGCATCTAGATCTAACAGTATTTATGTCATGGGTGACTTTAATTTTAGCGGAATAAACTGGTTGAACAAAACAGGGAATAGTGAAGCAGAAGATTTTCTAGAATTAATTGACGATTGCTTTCTTACGCAACACATTAAGGAACCAACACGGGAAAATAATATTTTAGATTTAGTGTTAACTAACAGGGAAACGCAAATTAATGACATCGAAATAGGGAGTGAGCTAGGGAGCAGTGATCACAAAGAAATCAGATTTAGCATAGAATGGAATAGACCAGTAGGAGAAAATTCTGTTAAAGTGCCAGATTTTCGAAAAGCTGATTTTAATAGCCTAAGAAATTTTTTGGGTCAAATTGATTGGAAAGGCTTGGGTATGGGGTGTGGGCCGGTCTTGGAGCGAGACATGAACCCAGCGATAGGTGACTTAAATGGGGATTTCGATGTGGATTCAATATATAACTTATTTAAGAATATTCTAAACAAAGCACAGGAACGTAGTATACCATACAAATTGAATAGATCGTATACTAATGACCCAAAGTGGATAACAAAGAATTTGAAGAACCTTATAGGTAAAAAGAGAGTTTGGTACAAAAGGATTAAAAATGGGGAGGTCACTTTAGAACAGGAATTCGTACAACTGGTTAGAAATGTTAAAAAAGAGATAAGGAAAGCAAAAAGAAACTATGAAGTTCGCATAGCAGGGCAAGCAAAGATAAATCCTAAAGGGTTTTTTCAGTTATATCGTACTAAGACTAGGGACGTCAGCTTAATGAACAACGAGAAGTAACGAAGGAGGAGACCAGCAGTAAAGGGACCTCGTCTTGGAGAGTTGCGAAAGACAGGGGCCTTAAGAAGACTTTGATAAAGCCGCCTTCAAACGCCATAGCAACTTCAAATTCATTTGACGTTTTGGAGGACGAGTGCTGTGGAGAGACTGTGGATCGCGCAAAAGGGAAAGCAACGAAGAGAAAGGAAGCGCAGGCCCCTCAGAAAGTAAAGGAAGTACCTAAGCAAACATTAGTTGTGGGAGATTCCCAGATAAGGTATTTGGATAGAACGTTTTGTGCTAGAGATAGGGGGAACAGGTTAAGGGTTTGCTATCCCGGAGCTGGCATTGGTGATATTATAAACAACATGAATGATATTATGGCTGGTAATGGGAACAATCCCATTATTTGCATTAGCGTGGGAGGAAATGATGTTGGTCGAGTCAGGAGTGAGGAACTGATTCAGAGGTATAAAACAGCCATAGAGTTAGTTAGGAGCAAGGGAGGAATCCCGATCATATGTGGCATTCTTCCAAGAAAGGGAGTGGGAAATGAATGGATATCGAGGGCACTTGGTGTCAATTGCCGGCTGGAAAGATATTGCAAATCAAATGCAATATCTTTCATAGACAACTGGGAACACTTCTATGGAAGAAGTGAAATGTATGCTCGTGATGGGGTGCATCTATCGAGAGCTGGGGTTGTTGCTGTTGCGAACTCGTTAGAAGAAGTGGTTAGAGGTGTTTGTTTGGGTTTAAACTGTTAGTAGATAGAGGTATGGGAATTGATTTGGAGGAAGGAGGTAATAAAAGTATGTGTTTGTGGGAGAAAGGAATTGGCAAAACGATCAGGGAAAGAGAAGGTCCGCAAAATAACAATTCACTTAGGGTATATTACACTAACAGTAGAAGTCTAAGAAATAAAATTAACGAATTAAATGCTCTTGTCTACACAGAAAAAATAGATATTATTGCACTTACCGAAACGTGGATGAATGCAGAAAATAGAGAACTATTAGCTGAATATCAAATATATGGATTTAAACTATTTCACACAGATAGATATATTAGACGAGGAGGTGGAGTAGCCATATATGTTAGGGACAATTTGAAATGTAGTCTCAAAGAGGGAATCAAAACAGAGCCACACACAGAAACTATTTGGATTGAATTAAACGAAAAAGCTAATAATATTATAATAGGAGTAATATATAGGCCACCAAATTTAGACAGAATGGAAGCAAAGCATCTATGGGATGAAATATCTAGAGCATCTAGATCTAACAGTATTTATGTCATGGGTGACTTTAATTTTAGCGGAATAAACTGGTTGAACAAAACAGGGAATAGTGAAGCAGAAGATTTTCTAGAATTAATTGACGATTGCTTTCTTACGCAACACATTAAGGAACCAACACGGGAAAATAATATTTTAGATTTAGTGTTAACTAACAGGGAAACGCAAATTAATGACATCGAAATAGGGAGTGAGCTAGGGAGCAGTGATCACAAAGAAATCAGATTTAGCATAGAATGGAATAGACCAGTAGGAGAAAATTCTGTTAAAGTGCCAGATTTTCGAAAAGCTGATTTTAATAGCCTAAGAAATTTTTTGGGTCAAATTGATTGGAAAGGCTTGGGTATGGGGTGTGGGCCGGTCTTGGAGCGAGACATGAACCCAGCGATAGGTGACTTAAATGGGGATTTCGATGTGGATTCAATATATAACTTATTTAAGAATATTCTAAACAAAGCACAGGAACGTAGTATACCATACAAATTGAATAGATCGTATACTAATGACCCAAAGTGGATAACAAAGAATTTGAAGAACCTTATAGGTAAAAAGAGAGCTTGGTACAAAAGGATTAAAAATGGGGAGGTCACTTTAGAACAGGAATTCGTACAACTGGTTAGAAATGTTAAAAAAGAGATAAGGAAAGCAAAAAGAAACTATGAAGTTCGCATAGCAGGGCAAGCAAAGACAAATCCTAAAGGGTTTTTTCAGTTATATCGTACTAAGACTAGGGAAAGGATAGGTCCATTAAAAACTGAGACAGGTCAAATAACAGATAGTGATGAAGAGATGAGTAGTATTTTTAATAAATATTTTGTATCTGTATTTACTAAAGAGGAACTTAACAATATGCCTTCAGCCGAACAAGTCTATGTGGGTGGGGACGAGGACAGGTTGACGAGTTTAGCAGTTACCAGGGAGGATGTTCTTAAACAAATAGTAAAACTCAAACCAAACAAATCCCCAGGGCCGGATGAAGTGTTTGCTAGGGTGCTTAAAGAATGCAAAGAGGAGCTTTGTGACCCACTGTCAACCATATTTAATAAATCAATAGAGTCAGGCAGAGTGCCAGAGTTTTGGAAAGTTGCTAATGTGATACCAGTTTTTAAGAAAGGAGATAGATCACTTGCGTCTAACTATCGACCAATTAGCCTAACGTCTATTGTGGGAAAGTTACTCGAATCTATAATAGCAAATAAAATTCGTCTTCATCTTGAAAAACATAAATTAATAATTGAGTCGCAACATGGTTTTATAAATGGCCGTTCATGTTTAACAAATTTGTTATGTTTTTATTCTAGCATTGTTGAGGCAGTTGATAGTGGTAAGGATTGCGATGTTGTATACCTTGACTTTAGCAAAGCTTTTGATACAGTGCCACATGAAAGACTGATTAAAAAAATAGAGTCTCATGGTATTGGGGGTGCTATATTAAGCTGGATTAGGGCATGGCTATACCAAAGGAAACAGAGAGTTAGTATAAATGGAATCAAGTCAGAGTGGGAAAATGTTGTAAGTGGAGTGCCTCAAGGCTCTGTCCTGGGACCTCTGTTGTTTATAATATATATAAATGATTTAGATTCAGGTTTGAGTAGCAACATTTGCAAATTTGCCGATGATACGAAAATCGGTAGGGAAATTAATTCGGAGGAGGACTCACTATCACTTCAAGTTGATCTAGATAGGGTTTTGAAATGGTCAAAGGATTGGCAGATGCAGTTTAATGCTGATAAATGTAAAGTTCTGAGGTTAGGTAATGATGATAGAGTTACAAGATACGAGCTAGATGGTGTTGTGATTGCGAAGTCGGATTGCGAAAGGGATCTGGGAGTTATGATTAGTAAGAATTTAAAACAAAAGGATCAATGCATAAATGTTCGTAATAAGGCAAATCGGACACTTGGATTTATTAATCGCAGCGTTAGTAACAAGACACCTGGTGTGGTTCTCAAGCTATATCTTGCTCTAGTTAGGCCCCATTTAGATTATGCAGTTCAGTTTTGGTCGCCATATTATAGAATGGATATAAATTCACTTGAACGTGTCCAGCGTAGGATGACTAAGTTAATTCCCCAAATTAGAAATCTTTCATATGAAGAAAGATTAACAAAGCTTAAGTTGCATTCACTGGAAAGGCGAAGAGTTAGGGGTGACATGATAGAGGTTTACAAGTGGATGAATGGACATAACCGGGGGGATATTAATAGGGTATTAAAAGTATCAACACAGGACAGAACACGAAACAATGGATATAAATTGGATAAGTTTAGATTTAGGAAAGACTTGGGTAAATACTGGTTCAGTAACAGGGTTGTTGATTTGTGGAACCAATTGCCGCGTAACATTGTGGAGGTGGGGTCCCTCGATTGTTTCAAGCACGGGTTGGACAAGTATATGAGTGGGATTGGGTGGTTATAGAATAGGAGCTGCCTCGTATGGGCCAATAGGCCTTCTGCAGTTACCTTTGTTCTTATGTTCTTATGTTCTTATAGGTCCATTAAAAACTGATACAGGTCAAATAACAGATAGTGATGAAGAGATGAGTAGTATTTTTAATAAATATTTTGTATCTGTATTTACTAAAGAGGAACTTAACAATATGCCTTCAGCTGAACAAGTCTATGTGGGTGGGGACGAGGACAGGTTGACGAGTTTAGCAGTTACCAGGGAGGATGTTCTTAAACAAATAGTAAAACTCAAACCAAACAAATCCCCAGGGCCGGATGAAGTGTTTGCCAGGGTGCTTAAAGAATGCAAAGAGGAGCTTTGTGACCCACTGTCAACCATATTTAATAAATCAATAGAGTCAGGCAGAGTGCCAGAGTTTTGGAAAGTTGCTAATGTGATACCAGTTTTTAAGAAAGGAGATAGATCACTTGCGTCTAACTATCGACCAATTAGCCTAACGTCTATTGTGGGAAAGTTACTCGAATCTATAATAGCAAATAAAATTCGTCTTCATCTTGAAAAACATAAATTAATAATTGAGTCTCAACATGGTTTTATAAATGGCCGTTCATGTTTAACAAATTTGTTATCTTTTATTCTAGCATAGTTGAGGCAGTTGATAGTGGTAAGGATTGTGATGTTGTGTACCTTGACTTTAGCAAAGCTTTTGATACAGTGCCACATGAAAGACTGATTAAAAAGATAGAGTCTCATGGTATTGGGGGTGCTATATTAAGCTGGATTAGGGCATGGCTATACCAAAGGAAACAGAGAGTTAGTATAAATGGAATCAAGTCAGAGTGGGAAAATGTTGTAAGTGGAGTGCCTCAAGGCTCTGTCCTGGGACCTCTGTTGTTTATAATATATATAAATGATTTAGATTCAGGTTTGAGTAGCAACATTTGCAAATTTGCCGATGATACGAAAATCGGTAGGGAAATTAATTCGGAGGAGGACTCACTATCACTTCAAGTTGATCTAGATAGGGTTTTGAAATGGTCAAAGGATTGGCAGATGCAGTTTAATGCTGATAAATGTAAAGTTCTGAGGTTAGGTAATGATGATAGAGTTACAAGATACGAGCTAGATGGTGTTGTGATTGCGAAGTCGGATTGCGAAAGGGATCTGGGAGTTATGATTAGTAAGAATTTAAAACAAAAGGATCAATGCATAAATGTTCGTAATAAGGCAAATCGGACACTTGGATTTATTAATCGCAGCGTTAGTAACAAGACACCTGGTGTGGTTCTCAAGCTATATCTTGCTCTAGTTAGGCCCCATTTAGATTATGCAGTTCAGTTTTGGTCGCCATATTATAGAATGGATATAAATTCACTTGAACGTGTCCAGCGTAGGATGACTAAGTTAATTCCCCAAATTAGAAATCTTTCATATGAAGAAAGATTAACAAAGCTTAAGTTGCATTCACTGGAAAGGCGAAGAGTTAGGGGTGACATGATAGAGGTTTACAAGTGGATGAATGGACATAACCGGGGGGATATTAATAGGGTATTAAAAGTATCAACACAGGACAGAACACGAAACAATGGATATAAATTGGATAAGTTTAGATTTAGGAAAGACTTGGGTAAATACTGGTTCAGTAACAGGGTTGTTGATTTGTGGAACCAATTGCCGCGTAACATTGTGGAGGTGGGGTCCCTCGATTGTTTCAAGCACGGGTTGGACAAGTATATGAGTGGGATTGGGTGGTTATAGAATAGGAGCTGCCTCGTATGGGCCAATAGGCCTTCTGCAGTTACCTTTGTTCTTATGTTCTTATGTAAAATACTACTCATCTCTTCATCACTATCTGTTATTTGACCTGTCTCAGTTTTTAATGGACCTATCCTTTCCCTAGTCTTAGTACGATATAACTGAAAAAACCCTTTAGGATTTGTCTTTGCTTGCCCTGCTATGCGAACTTCATAGTTTCTTTTTGCTTTCCTTATCTCTTTTTTAACATTTCTAACCAGTTGTACGAATTCCTGTTCTAAAGTGACCTCCCCATTTTTAATCCTTTTGTACCAAGCTCTCTTTTTACCTATAAGGTTCTTCAAATTCTTTGTTATCCACTTTGGGTCATTAGTATACGATCTATTCAATTTGTATGGTATACTACGTTCCTGTGCTTTGTTTAGAATATTCTTAAATAAGTTATATATTGAATCCACATCGAAATCCCCATTTAAGTCACCTATCGCTGGGTTCATGTCTCGCTCCAAGACCGGCCCACACCCCATACCCAAGCCTTTCCAATCAATTTGACCCAAAAAATTTCTTAGGCTAAACAATTTCTTAGGCTACCAAAAAATTTCTTAGGCTATAAGAAAGCAATCGTCAATTAATTCTAGAAAATCTTCTGCTTCACTATTCCCTGTTTTGTTCAACCAGTTTATTCCGCTAAAATTAAAGTCACCCATGACATAAATACTGTTAGATCTAGATGCTCTAGATATTTCATCCCATAGATGCTTTGCTTCCATTCTGTCTAAATTTGGTGGCCTATATATTACTCCTATTATAATATTATTAGCTTTTTCGTTTAATTCAATCCAAATAGTTTCTGTGTGTGGCTCTGTTTTGATTCCCTCTTTGAGACTACATTTCAAATTGTCCCTAACATATATGGCTACTCCACCTCCTCGTCTAATATATCTATCTGTGTGAAATAGTTTAAATCCATATATTTGATATTCAGCTAATAGTTCTCTATTTTCTACATTCATCCACGTTTCGGTAAGTGCAATAATATCTATTTTTTCTGTGCAGACAAGAGCATTTAATTCGTTAATTTTATTTCTTAGACTTCTACTGTTAGTGTAATATACCCTAAGTGAATTGTTATTTTGCGGACCTTCTCTTTCCCTGATCGTTTTGCCAATTCCTTTCTCCCACAAACACATACTTTTATTACCTCCTTCCTCCAAATCAATTCCCATACCTCTATCTACTAACAGTTTAAACCCAAACAAACACCTCTAACCACTTCTTCTAGCGAGTTCGCAACAGCAACAACCCCAGCTCTCGATAGATGCACCCCATCACGAGCATACATTTCATTTCTTCCATAGAAGTGTTCCCAGTTGTCTATGAAAGATATTGCATTTGATTTGCAATATCTTTCCAGCCGGCAATTGACACCAAGTGCCCTCGATATCCATTCATTTCCCACTCCCTTTCTTGGAAGAATGCCACATATGATCGGGATTCCTCCCTTGCTCCTAACTAACTCTATGGCTGTTTTATACCTCTGAATCAGTTCCTCACTCCTGACTCGACCAACATCATTTCCTCCCACGCTAATGCAAATAATGGGATTGTTCCCATTACCAGCCATAATATCATTCATGTTGTTTATAATATCACCAATGCCAGCTCCGGGATAGCAAACCCTTAACCTGTTCCCCCTATCTCTAGCACAAAACGTTCTATCCAAATACCTTATCTGGGAATCTCCCACAACTAATGTTTGCTTAGGTACTTCCTTTACTTTCTGAGGGGCCTGCGCTTCCTTTCTCTTCGTTGCTTTCCCTTTTGCGCGATCCACAGTCTCTCCACAGCACTCGTCCTCCAAAACGTCAAATGAATTTGAAGTTGCTATGGCGTTTGAAGGCGGCTTTATCAAAGTCTTCTTAAGGCCCCTGTCTTTCGCAACTCTCCAAGACGAGGTCCCTTTACTGCTGGTCTCCTCCTTCGTTACTTCTCGTTGTTTTTTAAGCTGACGCACCTCCTCCCGCAGAGAGTCCAACTCTGTCCTCAGGGCTCCCACTAGAGTCACCAGGTCCTTCACTACAACTTCCATATTGCTATGTGACAGTGGGTCACAAAGCTCCTCTTTGCATTCTTTAAGCACCCTGGCAAACACTTCATCCGGCCCTGGGGATTTGTTTGGTTTGAGTTTTACTATTTGTTTAAGAACATCCTCCCTGGTAACTGCTAAACTCGTCAACCTGTCCTCGTCCTCACCCACATAGACTTGTTCGGCTGAAGACATATTGTTAAGTTCCTCTTTAGTAAATACAGATACAAAATATTTATTAAAAATACTACTCATCTCTTCATCACTATCTGTTATTTGACCTGTCTCAGTTTTTAATGGACAAGATACGAGCTAGATGGTGTTGTGATTGCGAAGTCGGATTGCGAAAGGGATCTGGGAGTTATGATTAGTAAGAATTTAAAACAAAAGGATCAATGCATAAATGTTCGTAATAAGGCAAATCGGACACTTGGATTTATTAATCGCAGCGTTAGTAACAAGACACCTGGTGTGGTTCTCAAGCTATATCTTGCTCTAGTTAGGCCCCATTTAGATTATGCAGTTCAGTTTTGGTCGCCATATTATAGAATGGATATAAATTCACTTGAACGTGTCCAGCGTAGGATGACTAAGTTAATTCCCCAAATTAGAAATCTTTCATATGAAGAAAGATTAACAAAGCTTAAGTTGCATTCACTGGAAAGGCGAAGAGTTAGGGGTGACATGATAGAGGTTTACAAGTGGATGAATGGACATAACCGGGGGGATATTAATAGGGTATTAAAAGTATCAACACAGGACAGAACACGAAACAATGGATATAAATTGGATAAGTTTAGATTTAGGAAAGACTTGGGTAAATACTGGTTCAGTAACAGGGTTGTTGATTTGTGGAACCAATTGCCGCGTAACATTGTGGAGGTGGGGTCCCTCGATTGTTTCAAGCACGGGTTGGACAAGTATATGAGTGGGATTGGGTGGTTATAGAATAGGAGCTGCCTCGTATGGGCCAATAGGCCTTCTGCAGTTACCTTTGTTCTTATGTTCTTATCCTTTCCCTAGTCTTAGTACGATATAACTGAAAAAACCCTTTAGGATTTGTCTTTGCTTGCCCTGCTATGCGAACTTCATAGTTTCTTTTTGCTTTCCTTATCTCTTTTTTTAACATTTCTAACCAGTTGTACGAATTCCTGTTCTAAAGTGACCTCCCCATTTTTAATCCTTTTGTACCAAGCTCTCTTTTTACCTATAAGGTTCTTCAAATTCTTTGTTATCCACTTTGGGTCATTAGTATTCGATCTATTCAATTTGTATGGTATACTACGTTCCTGTGCTTCGTTTAGAATATTCTTAAATAAGTTATATATTGAATCCACATCGAAATCCCCATTTAAGTCACCTATCGCTGGGTTCATGTCTCGCTCCAAGACCAGCCCACACCCCATACCCAAGACTTTCCAATCAATTTGACCCAAAAAATTTCTTAGGCTATTAAAATCAGCTTTTCGAAAATCTGGCACTTTAACAGAATTTTCTCCTACAGGTCTATTCCATTCTATGGAATTAAATGATTAACATTCTATTAACGAATTAAATGCTCTTGTCTGCACAGAAAAAATAGATATTATTGCACTTACCGAAACGTGGATGAATGTAGAAAATAGAGAACTATTAGCTGAATATCAAATATATGGATTTAAACTATTTCACACAGATAGATATATTAGACGAGGAGGTGGAGTAGCCATATATGTTAGGGACAATTTGAAATGTAGTCTCAAAGAGGGAATCAAAACAGAGCCACACACAGAAACTATTTGGATAGAATTAAACGAAAAAGCTAATAATATTATAATAGGAGTAATATATAGGCCACCAAATTTAGACAGAATGGAAGCAAAGCATCTATGGGATGAAATATCTAGAGCATCTAGATCTAACAGTATTTATGTCATGGGTGACTTTAATTTTAGCGGAATAAACTGGTTGAACAAAACAGGGAATAGTGAAGCAGAAGATTTTCTAGAATTAATTGACGATTGCTTTCTTACGCAACACATTAAGGATCCAACACGGGAAAATAATATTTTAGATTTAGTGTTAACTAACAGGGAAACGCAAATTAATGACATCGAAATAGGGAGTGAGCTAGGGAGCAGTGATCACAAAGAAATCAGATTTAGCATAGAATGGAATAGACCAGTAGGAGAAAATTCTGTTAAAGTGCCAGATTTTCGAAAAGCTGATTTTAATAGCCTAAGAAATTTTTTGGGTCAAATTGATTGGAAACTCTTGGGTATGGGGTGTGGGCCGGTCTTGGAGCGAGACATGAACCCAGCGATAGGTGACTTAAATGGGGATTTCGATGTGGATTCAATATATAACTTATTTAAGAATATTCTAAACAAAGCACAGGAACGTAGTATACCATACAAATTGAATAGATCGAATACTAATGACCCAAAGTGGATAACAAAGAATTTGAAGAACCTTATAGGTAAAAAGAGAGCTTGGTACAAAAGGATTAAAAATGGGGAGGTCACTTTAGAACAGGAATTCGTACAACTGGTTAGAAATGTTAAAAAAGAGATAAGGAAAGCAAAAAGAAACTATGAAGTTCGCATAGCAGAGCAAGCAAAGACAAATCCTAAAGGGTTTTTTCAGTTATATCGTACCAAGACTAGGGAAAGGATAGGTCCATTAAAAACTGAGACAGGTCAAATAACAGATAGTGATGAAGAGATGAGTAGTATTTTTAATAAATATTTTGTATCTGTATTTACTAAAGAGGAACTTAACAATATGCCTTCAGCCGAACAAGTCTATGTGGGTGGGGACGAGGACAGGTTGACGAGTTTAGCAGTTACCAGGGAGGATGTTCTTAAACAAATAGTAAAACTCAAACCAAACAAATCCCCAGGGCCGGATGAAGTGTTTGCCAGGGTGCTTAAAGAATGCAAAGAGGAGCTTTGTGACCCACTGTCAACCATATTTAATAAATCAATAGAGTCAGGCAGAGTGCCAGAGTTTTGGAAAGTTGCTAATGTGATACCAGTTTTTAAGAAAGGAGATAGATCACTTGCGTCTAACTATCGACCAATTAGCCTAACGTCTATTGTGGGAAAGTTACTCGAATCTATAATAGCAAATAAAATTCGTCTTCATCTTGAAAAACATAAATTAATAATTGAGTCGCAACATGGTTTTATAAATGGCCGTTCATGTTTAACAAATTTGTTATCTTTTTATTCTAGCATTGTTGAGGCAGTTGATAGTGGTAAGGATTGCGATGTTGTATACCTTGACTTTAGCAAAGCTTTTGATACAGTGCCACATGAAAGACTGATTAAAAAGATAGAGTCTCATGGTATTGGGGGTGCTATATTAAGCTGGATTAGGGCATGGCTATACCAAAGGAAACAGAGAGTTAGTATAAATGGAATCAAGTCAGAGTGGGAAAATGTTGTAAGTGGAGTGCCTCAAGGCTCTGTCCTGGGACCTCTGTTGTTTATAATTTATATAAATGATTTAGATTCAGGTTTGAGTAGCAACATTTGCAAATTTGCCGATGATACGAAAATCGGTAGGGAAATTAATTCGGAGGAGGACTCACTATCACTTCAAGTTGATCTAGATAGGGTTTTGAAATGGTCAAAGGATTGGCAGATGCAGTTTAATGCTGATAAATGTAAAGTTCTGAGGTTAGGTAATGATGATAGAGTTACAAGATACGAGCTAGATGGTGTTGTGATTGCGAAGTCGGATTGCGAAAGGGATCTGGGAGTTATGATTAGTAAGAATTTAAAACAAAAGGATCAATGCATAAATGTTCGTAATAAGGCAAATCGGACACTTGGATTTATTAATCGCAGCGTTAGTAACAAGACACCTGGTGTGGTTCTCAAGCTATACCTTGCTCTAGTTAGGCCCCATTTAGATTATGCAGTTCAGTTTTGGTCGCCATATTATAGAATGGATATAAATTCACTTGAACGTGTCCAGCGTAGGATGACTAAGTTAATTCCCCAAATTAGAAATCTTTCATATGAAGAAAGATTAACAAAGCTTAAGTTGCATTCACTGGAAAGGCGAAGAGTTAGGGGTGACATGATAGAGGTTTACAAGTGGATGAATGGACATAACCGGGGGGATATTAGTAGGGTATTAAAAGTATCAACACAGGACAGAACACGAAACAATGGGTATAAATTGGATAAGTTTAGATTTAGGAAAGACTTGGGTAAATACTGGTTCAGTAACAGGGTTGTTGATTTGTGGAACCAATTGCCGCGTAACATTGTGGAGGTGGGGTCCCTCGATTGTTTCAAGCACGGGTTGGACAAGTATATGAGTGGGATTGGGTGGTTATAGAATAGGAGCTGCCTCGTATGGGCCAATAGGCCTTCTGCAGTTACCTTTGTTCTTATGTTCTTTTGTTCTTATGCTAAATCTGATTACTTTGTGATCACTGTTCCCTATCTCACTCCCTATTTCGATGTCATTAATTTGTGTTTCCCTGTTAGTTAACACTAAATCTAAAATATTATTTTCCCGCGTTGGTTCCTTAATGTGTTGCGTAAGAAAGCAATCATCAATTAATTCTAGAAAATCTTCTGCTTCACTATTCCCTGTTTTGTTCACCCAGTTTATTCCACTAAATTTAAAGTCACCCATGACATAAATACTGTTAGATCTAGATGCTCTAGATATTTCATCCCATAGATGCTTTGCTTCCATTCTGTCTAAATTTGGTGGCCTATATATAACTCCTATTATAATATTATTTGCTTTTTCGTTTAATTCTATCCAAATAGTTTCTGTGTGTGGCTCAGTTTTGATTCCCTCTTTGAGACTAAATTTCAAATTGTCCCTAACATATATGGTTACTCCTCCTCCTCGTCTAATATATCTATCTGTGTGAAATAGTTTAAATCCATTTATTTGATATTCAGCTAATAGTTCTCTATTTGCTACATTCATCCACGTTTCGGTAAGGGCAATAATATATATTTTTTCTGTACAGACAAGAGAATTTAACTCGGTTATTTTGTTTCTTAGACTTCTACTGTTAGTGTAATATACCCTAAGTGAATTGTTATTTTGAGGCCCTTCTCTTTCCCTGGCCATTTTGCCAATTTGTTTCTCCAACAAACACATACTTTTATTACCTCCTTCCTCCCTATCAATTCCCATACCGCTATCTACTAACAGTTTAAACCCAAACAAACACCTCTAACCACTGGTTCCAACGAGTTCGCAACAGCAACATCCCCAGCCCTCGATAGATGCACCCCATCACGAGCATACATTTCATTTCCTCCACAGAAGTGTTCCCAGTTGTCTATGAAAGATATTGCATTTGATTTGCAATATCTTTCCAGCCGGCAATTGACACCAAGTGCCCTCGACAACCATTCATTCCCAACGCTCTTTCTTGGAAGAATGCCACATATGATCGGGATTCCTCCCTTGCTCCTAACTAATTCTATGGCTTTGTTAAATTTCTTTATCAGTTCCTCACTCTTAACTCGTCCAACTTCATTATCCCCAGCAGCAGAATGTTGCAGTAGCAGCAGCAGCAGTAGCCACAGCAGCAGTAGCAGCAACAGCAGCAGCAGCAGCAGGAGTAGTAGTAGTAGGAGCAGTACTAGTAGCAGCAGCAGCAGCAACATCAGTAGCAGCAACATCAGTAGCAGCAGGAGCAGCGGCAGAAACAGCAGTATCAGTAGTAGCAACAGCAGCAGCAGCAGTAGCAGTCGTAGAAGCAGCAGCAGTAGCAGCAGTAGCAGCAGTAGCACCTCCATTCTATGTGGTGTATTTGTTCTACATATATAGGCATCATCTGGCGTCTTATTTTCCCTGATGTAAACCAATGGTCACACCTTGTGGTTGATGTATAGCTGTCGTTAGTGGTCGCAGGTTACTGCTTGTACTCCTATCGTTAGTCATCGTATGTTCTTCTATGTATACCTTTCGTCAGGGGTAGCATGTTTTTACATGTATAGTTCTCGTCAGTCGTGGTATGTTCTACCTTCACTGTTATCGTCAGTGGTCGCATATTCGTAAATGTATATCTATCGTCAGTCGTGGTATGGTCTTACATATACATCTATCGTCACTTGACTTATGTCCCCACATGTACACATTGAGCACAGATTTAACGTAACAATACATATAAGGTACAAAATACAAATCTAATGAAAGATATAGATCTAACCAAATACAAAAGCTCAAAGATAGTAATAAAGATGCAACGTGACAATACGAAGTCAAGAGTTGTGCGATAATTATCCTCACTCAGCCACGTCTGACAAACAACTAACCAATCATATAATGCAGGTGAGAGGAGTAACAGTGAACGAGCCCTGACGAGCCGTCGTAGCAACAGGGCTCCCTCACTCAGCGAGCGCGTGGCAGGTGTCCTCACGAGTTGTTCAATGTTAAAAAGAAGAAAAATATTTCTGTGTGTGGCGTCGTTGTGTGGCGGTGGTGCTCTGACCCTGACCTCCTGCCGCGTCTTGGGACCTAAAATCGATGCCTCTCACTCCCTGGGGATACTCTGGGGAGAGTGACTCCTGTCAATACATTTATTACTGTTGTGTGTGTCTCCCATTAGAAGGGATCAAAAGAAGACAATGTATGCCCGAAATGCTATGCGTACTAGCGGCTTTATGCACTATCTCTATCTTTAAATTTAACATTATGTATGTTACTCAATGTATGTACCTTTACTGAATAAAACATCTAACCTAATCTAATCTATGTGGAGATTATTTCTTTACCCGCCCTTTACACTATCCGATTCTCTCATTGTATCATTTTATCTTATTCTTACCTATCATCTTATTCTTACCTTCATCCTAAATCTTACCTTTATCCTAAATTTTACTTTCGTCTTACTTATACCTTCCAAAATCTTTTTCTTACTTTTCCTTTTATTTATATTCTTACCTTTCATCTTACCCTTACATGTTCCTTTCTCTTACATGCTTCTTACTTTGCCTCTCACTTTCTTGCCTTATTCATGTCTTTATCACTCCATTTCAATTACCGGACTTGATAATGGTCCGGGGCTCACCGAAATGTCTTCGTTTCTGAATTTTCTGATGTGTGGTTTGGTCATCAAGGTGCTGTTCAACATTGTCTTGAACATTGTTTAACAGTTCCTTGAAAACTGTTAAAGAAAGAAGAAGAACTGTTAAAAGAAGCAGGTTTCATCCGTTTGTTTAAAAAAATAAACTTACACATGAAATGTGTAAGTTTTAAATTATAAAATGTAAGCCTAAATAATACACTTACTGGAGTATTGTGACCAGTGTTAAACGGGTCACTTAATTCAGGAAACAAATTCT
>NC_091185.1:34741649-34744149 GCF_040958095.1 Procambarus clarkii | reverse complement strand
TGCAGCAGTTAGCATTTCCTCCTTTCTGTATGTAAAGGTTAGAGTACAGTCATCAGCATAGGCTTGAGCTTCAGGAATGAGATGAAGAAGATCGTTGAAATAAACATTCCACAGCAGAGGGCCAAGCACACTACCCTGTGGAACGCTGCCACCAATTGAGTGGCTATTGGATTCTGCTCCATTGAGGACCACCCTTAGAGTCCGTTCTTGAAGGTAGTCTTTTAATAACACTAAGATGGAGCCTGCAATGCCTAAAGCTTGAAGCTTCACTACTAGTCCTGAGTGGCAGACCTGATCAAAGGCTCCTGCTATATCTAGAGCAACAACACAGCTGATCTTGGACTCATCCAGTGACTGATGCCACTTAGAGGAGAGATTTAGCAAAAGATCAGCAGCAGATCGGCCTTTTCTAAAACCATACTGTCGATCACAAATTAGCCGATGACGGTCAAAAAATTATGTCATTTGCTGAGCAATTAATGATTCTAGGATCTTGCCAGTAATGGAAAGCAGTGACACGGGTCTGTAGTTACCAACTACTGAGCGGCTCTTCTTTTTGTGCACTGGAACAACGTCTGCCTTCTTCCATAAGGAGGGCCAAATTCCTTGAACTAGGCACAGTTGGAAGAGGCGCGTGAGAGGTGGAGCCAACAGGTCAGCGCAGCAGCGTAGTAGTCTTGGACTGACCTTATCTGGCCCCACAGCTTTGCTTGTGTCTAGCGTGTTAAGGAGATGGAGAACTTCAGCCTGATTTATAACCACTTCAGTCGACCTAGACACAGTGCATGGGGCAAGATGTGGAGGCTGACGTTCAGGATCAGGGACCTGCATCTTGGAAGCAAAGTAGTTTGTCAGTAAATCAGCCTTCTCCTGATTGCTGGTTGCCACAGTACCATCTTCTCTGTTTAGAGGTGGGATTGTGTCCTCAGATGAGTACCCCTGCCGATCCTTCACCAGGGACCACCAGACCTTGGATCCAACCCTTCCAGATGCAAGTTTTCTTCGAGTTTCGGATTCCCATCTGGATATAGCCCACTTTTGAACTTCTTTCATTATTCGACAAGATTGTCTATGAATGTTTCTGTTATGAGCCGAGGGATGCCGTTTAAATCTCCTCCAGGCCTTGTTTTTGGCTTCAGCTGCCATCCGGCAGCGATATCCAAACCAAGGCTGATCAGTGGGTTTGGTCACATACTGCCGGTGAGGGATATGCCTATACTGGAGGTCCAGTATATGACTGGTGAAAGCGTTTACTTGGCTGTTCACGTCCCCCTGGAGCAAGGCATGCCAATCAGTTACTTCAAGCTCTGAACGTAGGGCTGGCCAGTTCCCTCTGTCCCATAGCCAGGTAGTACGAACAGATTCTTCACCTCGATCTGTCGGGATGGCCAGTGTAGTAAAGACAGCCTGGTGGTCTGAAGAGCCAACATATCCCAGAGGCCTGCAATTAACAATATTTGCAGGAAGGTCAGTTACGACAGGATCAAGGGACGAGCCTGATATGTGGGTAGGAAAGCTCACAAAATTTTCAAGGTTAAAAACTGCTAAGAGATCATCAAAATTCCTCTGTATAAGATACTGGTTGAGGTCACCTACAATTCTAATGTGCTGACAGTTGTGCTACATTAGCAGGGAGTCTAGGTTGTCCATCAGGAAGGTGATTGGGGAAGCACCCTGCCATTGAGGTCTGTACATTGCACATAAGAGAATTGAGGTACCTGGATTTAAGCATACTTTGAAGAACATAATTTCAAGATGACCAGGAATGACCACATCAATGTGTTGTGCATACACAGATTTCCTGGTGCACGCTGCAACACCCCTCCTTGACCCTGCCTATCTCGGCGCAACCATGAGGTATAACCGGCAATTGTTGCAAAGTTCTCAGGGGTCCTGTCATCTAGAAATGTTTCTAGCACAACAACCACATCAGGACGATGAGTGTTCACAAAGCTGTGTGTGAGATCGCCAACATTGGTCATGAAGCCCCTGATGTTGGCAGACAATATGCTGATCGATTACCTCCTCATCTCTGCAAGTTGTTTGAGAATGCAGCTGTGTATGGAGGCAGACTTCGTAGCTGCTGTGCCGGTGGAGTGTAAATCTGCTGAGCTGAATAAGGCACAACGACACCTTCAGGGATTGGGTATGGATAGTAAGGGTGCTGACGAGTAAGAGTATGCACCAAGTCTGAGTATTTCTGAGATTGATCTGTGATAAGAACTCTAAACATTTGTTCCTGTCTATCCAGGACCCTTTTGGTACCTGTTCTCTCTCCTCTCTCTCTCTCCTCTCTCTCTCTCTCTCTCTCTCTCTCTCTCTCTCTCTCTCTCTCTCTCTCTTCTCTCTCTCTCTCTCTCTCTCTCCTCTCTCTCTCTCCCTCTCTCTCCTCTCTCTCTTCTCTCTCCTCTCCTCTCTTTCTCTCTCTCTCTCTCTCCTCTCTCTCCTCTCTCTCTCTCTCTCTCTCTCTTCTCTCTCTCTCATCTCTCTCCCTCTCTCC
>NC_091185.1:34728182-34741149 GCF_040958095.1 Procambarus clarkii | reverse complement strand
CCATAATTGTGCGGAAAATAATTATTCGTGATTAATAATTTCTGTGGTGAATGCGAGAGACGGGTTGAGGGAGGCGGCGACGCCACTGTGCGGAAGGCATCCCTGGCGTGAAGAGTGGCGAGACACGTGGTAGTGACTGGGAAATTTATCGGCAAGAATTACGCTGATACTCAGTCAACAGTTAATAATTACTTATCCACGTGTTCTATAGTGCCCAGCCAGTTAATAACGCGTCAACAATTGAAGCCAAGACCCATAATTACACGTACACAGCAGTGAACGTCAGGGACTGGCTGACGCGATTCCGGCAGACCTCAGTATTCAATACGCTCATGATAAGTATATGTTTCTCGTTTGATGCATCATCCTAGTTTATATATTTGTGAGTAGTTTGTCGTTATATAGCAAGGATATCCAATATACAACATTAGTACAAGTTCGGGAATTTCCTCCGTTTTCAAGAATATTGAAAATAAAACGTAGCCTTTTCAAATGCTACTTAAATTTCTCTGATTTCAGCGTGTATGCGAGGAGTCATCAAGATGTTTCTCTTCATTCGTGATATTCACCTCGAGTTCTTTCTTTGTGGAGATCCTGTGAACACGAGGCGAGGCGAATGACGAAATTATGTTACAGAAATCGTCTTAGAGCTAAGACATTTTTCGTACAAATTTATTTTATATGATTTTAATTCATATATAATTCCTGTAGAATCTTTGCATTGAATAGATTATTACCAGAAATGATGATTGGTAATTAATGTGTTTGCTCTGACTGTTTCTCAGTAATTATAATCTTTAATATTCACAATTTGAGTTCTTATATTTGAATCTATAGTAGTTTAGATTTATAATATCATTTACTCAGCAATGAACTGGTGGCGAACAACACTGGTTCCTAGATGTATATGAATTTCTAGAAATACCCTCCCAATGTAGGTCTTTGAGGCTCTGACTTTAATTAATTAATAATACAGTCCATTCATTATTTCAAGTGATTATCCTTTTAATAATTATCCATAGACACTGGTTCTCTAGTGTTATTCTAATGATCACTTTTATTAGTTTTCCCTCTTTTCTCAAAAGTGGGTTGTCCTTCGATTTCTTAAATCAAATAAGTAAATAATTTAATATATGAGTCAAGCCCCAGATAACCCACAAGTGGGGTGTGGTGGCTTCCACTGCCAGGGATAGTGCGGATGCTGGTGCTGGGCGTGGCCTGGTAGTGACTTTACGAAAGGATGCGCGCCACCTTGGTTCCCAGCAGTTGTCTGGTGGTGTGCCCGTGGCCGCTGGTGCCCCTGTGGTGGTGCCCTCTGTCTGGCCCCATCTTGTGGGGTTGCGAATTGGGGCCCTGGAGGCCGTGGTTGCTGAGTCCCTGCTGTCGGAAAGGCGGGAGGACTTTCATGATGGGCAAGTACCCGTTTTATGGAGTAGGGTGGCGGTTACTCGCCTCCAGAGTGACACCGTCTGGGTTCCCTGTTTGCAGGTGTTTGCTGCTGGGGTTCTGGATGGCATGGCACCCCCGATGGAGGGTCGAGACTCCTGGGGGAGGTGGCTGCATTGGAAGGCGTTCAATGTGCGGTTCCCCCGGGTTTTGTTCCCGGGCAAATATGTCAGCTGATTCCATGTTACTGCAGTGTTGTGTGCCCCTATGGCCTTTTGTTTGCCCTATTGTATTTTGTGCCCGTGTCTCTCCCTTATTTGTTGCGAGGCAGGTGTTTTGGTGAGGGCGTTTTTATTCCTGTATTTGCTTTTGTGTTGTTACTTTGCCATGTGTGTTCTACTTATACATTGCTAGAAAGTGTTGTTTTTTGTTTTTATTTTTATTTTTGTTTTTATTTATATTTTTGTTTTTATTATTGTTTTTTGTTTTTTATTTTTGGCTTGTTGTGTGCTGTGCATTTTCTTGTTCTTATTTCATGATGTCCTTTATGTTGTGTTTGTTCTCAGTCCTTCAGGCCGGTGCTTGTTTGTTGTTGTGTAAGTTACTATGTTTCGTTTTCTTGATTGCATGGATTGCTTGTTTGCTATTATTGTATATTTTGGCCTCTCCCTTTGTTTGTTGCGAGGCGGTTGGTTTGGTGTGAGTGTTTTTATTCATGTCTTGTTTCTGTGATGTACCTCTTGCACTGGTGTTTTATTATTGCATTACATGTTGTACTTGTTCGTTATTTTTGTTTTGTTTGTTGTGTATTGTGATTTTCTTGTTATGTTTTATGTTGTACCTCTTGATGTTTGTTTTGTTTTAATATGTTTTGTTTTGTACTGTTACTGTGCTTGCTTGTTTGACATTGTTTTCTATTTTGTGTCTTGATGTATGCTGTGTTTCTCATTCATTTATCGTGTTTATAATTTGTTGTATTGTGCTGTCGGCCCTTCTGGTAGGTAGTTTATTGTTTTGTTTTTGTTTTGTTATGTTTTCTATGTTCTTGTCTTGTTTTTATTGTATTTAAATTGCATGCTTGCATGGAAAAAAACTAAAAAAAACTTGAACAACATGATACATCAACATATGAAAATGCGTACAAACAATGTCACAAAGGCAATCACCACAATAACACACCCACAAGTAAGGTACGTTACTTTACTCAATGCCACTAAGACATACACAAGTAAATTACTTAACAACAATGTCACAAAGACATTCACTCAATTATGTTAACACGTCACTTGGACGACCATCAATCAAATACAATTATCAATTAACTGCTCAATTAATTTACGTAAAGTAAACACCAACAGTTTCGTTAATCACTGTCACTCAGACAATTTACAATCACTTAACTCACGTTATTTATTGTTTATCACATAGATGAAACAATCAATTAACACCTTGATACGCTGTCCTACTGACAGCTACCGATCAATATAGACACTGACTTTACTAATTACGTTAATGAATCAATAACGAGGATTTCACCAAAACAATCCGACACCAGCAATACACACACAATAAACACACAATAATGAGAATCAATACTTGTCACAGTGACAAGATAATCACTTTAACCACAATGACTTACTCAAATATTGGATCTCTGTAAAGAGATATAAACAGTGTCACACAGACATTAATGATCAAACAACAATACAATACACTGCAAAAGATTATAACAGTCTAGGACTCAATTGTGTTTATAGTAAATCGTTCACACACACAACACGTCACCTGTCACTCTCACTAGTGACAGGTTAAGGGAGGTTAAGAGCTGTCACCAGACAGATTAACACTCCCACAATCTATTTGGTCCCTGACACAGAGATCTCGTTGCAAGCAACTCCGATAAATCCGAGATTGGGTAATTAACACTTACCGAGTTATGAATGTGCACAACTACAATAATTCCCGGGTTTCTACTTACAGTCAATCACACCTTACACGCTTCAGTTACAGCTGATCCTTGATGATGTTCAGCTACCCGGTCGACTGGAGAAATGACGATGTAAAATCCCGATAATAGAGGTTGCACTACGTAGGGATGATTAATCACAGAGATGATCACAGCTCTACAGAGCCCCAGCGCAAGTTGCACCAATTACAAGTTGATAAAATTACTCAACAGTCACTGTTTACTATGAAGAATAAGTGAATCACTCCTTGATCATCCAGTTTTCTATTGATTAGAGGCGAGAGAGACTGCTTCTCGGAGCCTCCGTTTTCTGTTGGTGGCGCGCGCGACCTGTAAATACACCCACACCCACAGCATCAGGCGAGAGTGAGGGAAGATAGTCTTACTCCCCTTCACCACATCTGCAAAAAAATATACCACGTTCACTGTAAGACCAAAAGCTCACACACTCCTGGGATATTCCACACTTGATTGTCCCACATATGACTGGACCATCACTTCCAATCAGACCCACACTGCTCATCATGGGAGGACTTCAATCACTGAGGGATAGACTGGGAGAACAAGGGACCACATGGAGGAGAGGATACATGGAGAGCCAAACTAATGGAGATGGTGACAAGGAACTTTCTAAGCCAACATGTCAGGGAATCCACTAGGATGAGAGGAAATGATGAACCAGCGAGACTCGACCTAGTCTTCACTCTGAACGACTCCGACATAAGGGAAATCGGTTTCGAGGCCCCAGTAGGAATGAGTGACCACAGTGCACTGGTATTTGAGTATATGATTGAAGAAGGGTTATTGATCTCGTGGAGGGGTACTGAAAACAAAAGGCTGTATTCCAAAAGTAAAACTATGAGGAGATACGAAAATTCCTAACAGATATAACATGGGAAACAGAGCTCAGGGGAAAGACGGCCCAAGGCATGATGGACTTCATCACGCAGAAGTGCAAGGACGCAGAAAGCAAGTTTGTCCCAGTCCAAAATGAAAACAATGAAAGGAAGATGAGAAAACCATGGTTTAATCAGAGATGTAGGCTAGCTAAGCAGCAAAGTAAAAGGGCATGGAGAAACTATAGGAATAACAGGAGACTTGAGAGCAGAGAAAGATACCAGAGCGCCAGGAATGAATATGTCAGGATGAGAAGAGAGGCAAAAAGACAATACGAAAATGACCTCGCAAGCAAGGCAAAGACTCAACCTAAATTGCTGCACAGCCACATCAGGAGAAAAACCACATTAAAGGAACAGGTAATGAAATTAAGGATAGGAGCAGATGGATTCACTACAAACAACAAGGAGGTATTTGAGGAACTGAATAAGAAATTCCAGGAGGTCTTCACCTTAGAACAAGGAGAAATTTCAGAGATAAGAGAGGGAATAGTTAACCAGGAACCACTAGAAGATTTTGTGATTACCAGTGGGGAAGTAAGGAAGCTTTTACTAGAGTTAGATGTGACAAAGGCTATAGGCCCAGATGGAATCTCCCTTTGGATACTAAAGGAAGGAACAGAAGCACTGTGCCTGCCACTCTCCGTAGTGTATAACAAATCACTGGCAACAGGGGAACTGCCAGAAATTTGGAAAGCAGCTAACGTAGTCCCGATATACAAGCAAGGGGATAGACAGGAGGCACTGAACTACAGGCCAGTGTCCCTAACCTGCATACCATGCAAGCTGATGGAGAAGATTGTGCAAAGAAAGCTAGTGGAACATCTGGAGCGAAAGAACTTTGTAACACAGCATCGACATGGGTTCAGGGATGGATAAGTCCTGTCTCACTGGGTTAATTGAATTCTACGACCAAGCAACAAAGATCAGGCAAGAAAGAGAGGGGTGGTAGATGACAGCAGTCTGTCATCCATCACCCGAGCACCACCACTGCCGCCATCGCAAGCAAAGCACTAGTGTTAAGCTGATGCCTCTAGTTTCTCATTTCATTGTTTGTAATTGTTCAGTTTCCACACTGCAATTCACCTGTTAGATGTCTCGAAAGGTATTCAACTTTAGGTATCCTAACCTAGCCTGAACTTGATTGTAGGCAGGTTAAAGAATAATTATTAGCAATTCAAATCGCATTTGCAAACATTCCACTGGGCGGTGTGTGTGTACAGGGAATAAATCTTGTAAACACTTTCTCCAGCAGGGCAGCTCGAGGAAGAGAGACAAAGACAGGAGGAGGCAGATAAAGTAAGGGAAAGAGACGGAGGAAGATATGATGACCAAACTATACTTTAGGACGAAACGAAACGTAGTCGTTTCTTCATTTACTGTTGTTTCGTTTGGTCATTATATCTTCAGCCACGTTATTGTGGCACATCGTTGGCATAGGGAAGCAGAGAGAGATGATGGAGGTAAGAGTGTGAGTAATTATTTCCAGGTGCACCCCATGGTAATTCCCTTCCCGCCAAACACACACCGACGTTGGTTCAACGTTCGAACAAGTTTTAACACCTAACCAGTTATAACAACCAATATAGCAAGTTGTAACAACGTCTAATATGTTTTAAACACGTTAAGCCAAGATGTAGCAACTTTATTACAAGTTATAACAAGCGGAAAATAGAGACAGTTTCGGTTTGTGTTTCCAGGGTTATAACTATGCATTCCTTCATCTCCCATACAAAAGTATGGGAGATATATTGTAAAACACTTATATTCGTTGAATAGGAAAAATGCAATGAATGATTCATATTCTAGGTGTAACTGAAGAAGTGTATATTAGTCTACATAATATACACTACATAATATTAGATAATTAGTAAACATTGCGCTAACTTTCCCTTTCACTTAAAGATGTATTCATTGTCTCACAATAATTTATTTTTCTAAAGTTTCTCAACTAACTATAGAAAAGGTTTTGCATCAGGTTTTGTCATAACCAAAAACTGGAATAGATATTTAAATCTTTTCGTTCGTTATATTACAAAGGGTTTTTAGCATTGTTATTTGTCACCATATATGAAATACACTTAGTAACAAGTGTTAATATTTTGTTTGTGAATAATTTTATGCAAATAGCAATGGACCTGTAATATATTTTATTTTTATGAAGGGTTTTGTAATATTTGTCTCAACTGTTTGATTTTACAGAAACTTCCCTTTGTTTAGGATGTGGCCCAGCCAATAATCATTAGCCGTTGCAAGAAAATCGAGCAGTATCTGCCCTATCTACTTGTGGAACAATCATTGACACAAATCATTGACATCGTTTTACTCAAAATTGTCAGTGTGCGTCTTTTAAAATTCAGATTTTTTATATATACTAAGCAATTTTAATTTTATTTTTAATTTTAAAATAACAAATTATATTTTGAGTTACCTTGTGAGGATATGCTTCCTAATGGAACAGATTTATGCCTGCTCTTATTGTTTATGGTTGCTTGTATGTGTGCTTGCATGGCACAACTTCGTTATTTGTCATCCACTGTGTGTCAAGTTTGGTCTGAAGAGTCTAAAGAGGTCATCAGGTTTGACCTTGGTCATAGAGTCCTGTTGCAATTAAGTAAACAGATGAGCGGTATAGGCCTGGTGTACCTTTACACAGGAGGAGTAAGTTTTGGTGGATACTAGTAGTGAAATATGTGACTAGAACTATCCCAAACCTGAGGAGAACCTCAAGGATTGAACTCGGTCATAGTCAAAAGTGGTGTGGGAGTCCGAAGAATGGGACGGGATGCGTCAGGGGGACGTTGTGGGTCACAGAGGGTAAAATGGGGGACGTTGTGGGTCACGTAGGTAAGAGGAGAGGATAAGTATGTGGGCATGTGTATATCATCTCAAAGGTTTCTGGGGCTTCCCCGGACGTTTTTGGCATGTGGCGTCCGGCCAGGCATTACTTGAGAGTGTCATGTTGGGTAGGGGTTGTAAGCTAAGTGGTTGGTATGCGGTCATGTAGGGAAGAGTGAGAGAAAAACGGACGGGATGCAAAATGCGCGGACAGGATCCCAAAACGCAGGGACAGGATGTCAAAACGCACGGACGGGATGCAAAATGCGCGGACGGGATCCCAAAACGTGCGAACATGATCCCAAAACGCACGGACGGGATGCAAAATGCGCAGACGGGATCCCAAAACGTGCGAACGTGATCCCAAAACGCGCATCCGGGATGCAAAAGGGGAGACCATAGATTGGGACGGGGTGCGTCAGGGGGGACGTTGTGGGTCATGTAGGTAATTAATATATTTTCTCTAATTTTTTTCTTATGAAATGATAAAGCTACCCATTTCATTATGCATGAGGTCAATTTTTTTCATTGGTGTTAAAATTAACGTAGATATATGACCAAGCCTAACCAACCCTACCTAACCTAACCTAACCTATCTTTATTTAGGTTAGGTAGCCGAAAAAGTTAGGTTAGGTTAGGTTAGGTAGATTAGGTAGTCGAAAAAACATTAATTCATGAAAACTTGGCTTATTAGGCAAATCGGGCCTTGCATAGTAGGCTGAGAAGTGCGTTCTGGCTACTAGGTACGACATATATATATATATATATATATATATATATATATATATATATATATATATATATATATATATATATATATATGTATATATATATATATATATATATATATATATATATATATATATATATATATACATATATATATATATATATATATATATATATATATATATATATATGTCGTACTTAGTAGCCAGAACGCACTTCTCAGCCTACTATGCAAGGCCCGATTTGCCTAATAAGCCAAGTTTTCATGAATTAATTGTTTTTCGACTACCTAACCTACCTAACCTAACCTAACCTAACTTTTTCAGCTACCTAACCTAACCTAACCTATAAAGATAGGTTAGGTTAGGTTAGGTAGGGTTGGTTAGGTTCGGTCATATATCTACGTTAATTTTAACTCCAATTAAAAAAAATTGACCTCATACATAATGAAATGGGTTGCTTTATCATTTCATAAGAAAAAATCAGAGAAAATATATTAATTCATGAAAACTTGGCTTATTAGGCAAATCGGGCCGTACATAGTAGGCCGAGAAGTGCGTTCTGGCTACTAGGTACGACATATATATATATATATATATATATATATATATATATGTCGTACCTAATAGCCAGAATTCACTTCTCAGCCTACTATTCAAGGCCAGATTTGCCTAATAAGCCAAGTTTTCATGAATTAATGTTTTTTCGTCTACCTAACCTAACCTAGCTTTTTTTGGCTACCTAACCTAACCTTATCTATAAATATAGGTTAGGTTAGGTTAGGTAGGGTTGGTTAGGTTCGGTCATATATCTACGTTAATTTTAACTCCAATAAAAAAAATTGACCTCATACATAGAGAAAAGGGTTGCTTTATCATTTCATAAGAAAAAAATTATAGTAAATATATTAATTCAGGAAAACTTTGCTTATTAGGCAAATCGGGCCTTGAATAGTAGGCTGAGAAGTGAGTTCTGGCTACTAGGTACGACATATATATATATACATATATATATATATATATATATATACATATATATATATATATATATATATATATATATATATATATATATATATATATATATATATATATATATATATATATATAGTTTATTGAGGTAAAATACACACAAAGGGATGAGGTAGCTAAAGCTATTCTCACCCCGTTCAGTACATCGTGTTAATACATACATAGACACACATCACAAGCAATAAACGTATTACCGAACATTCTGAGAGATAAACATATACATTTCCTCCTTTACACAAGTAGTTTATATATATATATATATATATATATATATATATATATATATATATATATATATATATATATATATATATATATATATATATATATATATCTGTGGATTTTCCGCATATATATATATATATATATATATATATATATATATATATATATATATATATATATATATATATATATATATATATATGCGGAAAATCCACAGAGAAATATGAAATGAGGTGAACGTTTCGGCTTTGTTAAAGCCTTTGTCAACACCAGACTGACTAAGGAGAAGGGAGAAGGGGGGAAGATATATAGGCCGACACCTGACCAACCCATCCCAAGGGTTGGTCAGGTGTAATTAACCAAAAACAGGTATAGCTTAGCTTAGAATGGTCAAAGAGGATTAAGCGGTCAGAGAATAAGGATAAAAGATTAAAGAAAAGCCTCATGAATACACAATATATGAATATACAATTAAAATGAGACATTGTAAGCCTCTCTATCAGAGTTGTTTCTTAAACTGTTGTGCAATATTATAACTTAAAAATGGATCAAGTTTGTACATTCCAGTACTAACATTAAGAAGATTTGGACACTGACTGATTAGAGCAGACTCAATCAAATTCCGTTCCACGAAATCCCCACAATTGGTAATGCTTTTTGCCCCATTCCAGTTAATATTGTGATCGCATAAACTCGTATGTAGATACAATGCATTAGACGTTTGGGCAGTTCTAATACTATAAGCATGTTGTGACAACCGCAATTGTAAGGACTTTCCTGTTTGTCCAAGGTACACAGAATCACAATCATTGCAGGGAATCGAATACACACAACCTGCTGTATCAGGGGAGTTTTTTATTAAATTGGATTTGATCGTACTATTAGTGAACACCAAATTTATATTAAGTTTCTTAAAAATCAGAGACAATTTTTCAAGTCCACTCGCATAAGGTACCACCAATGAGTTAATAATATTTGGTTTCGCCTTAGGGACGTGATTATAAAACGTACGCTTGGCTTGTACAAACGAGAAATCCAAAAACCTCTTAGGATATTGTAAACTCTTCCCAATTTCATATATTTTAGCAATCTCTTCATCAAAAAACTCAGGGCTGCAAACCCTCAAAGCTCGTAGAAACATTCCTGAAAATACTGCCTGTTTAACTTTACTATGATGATTCGAATAAAAATGAACATACGACCCCACGTTGGTAGGTTTCCTATACACATTAAATTTGAACTTTCTAGTGACTCTATGAATCATAATGTCCAAAAACGGAAGAGTACCATTCTCCTCAGTCTCACAAGTGAATTTTATTGAAGGTACCAAAGAATTGAGTGCATTAAGAAAAACTATCTGGTCTTTGTTGCACGGCCATAAGCACAAAATATCATCAACATACCTATACCAAACCACATTAGCCGGGATAATCCTGGATAAGATTTTTGTTTCAAAGAATTCCATATACAAATTGCTTAAAACTGGGAACAGGGGATTGCCCATCGCCATACCAAATGTTTGTTTGAAAAATTTTCCATTAAAACTAAAATAATTGTCTTTTATACACAATTTAATAAGTTCCAATACTTTATTGGTCTGCAAGCTCAAATTAGTACGTTCGTAATAGTAGTAGTAATTAGTACGTTGATAGTACGATCAAATCCAATTTAATAAAAAACTCCCCTGATACAGCAGGTTGTGTGTATTCGATTCCCTGCAATGATTGTGATTCTGTGTACCTTGGACAAACAGGAAAGTCCTTACAATTGCGGTTGTCACAACATGCTTATAGTATTAGAACTGCCCAAACGTCTAATGCATTGTATCTACATACGAGTTTATGCGATCACAATATTAACTGGAATGGGGCAAAAAGCATTACCAATTGTGGGGATTTCGTAGAACGGAATTTGATTGAGTCTGCTCTAATCAGTCAGTGTCCAAATCTTCTTAATGTTAGTACTGGAATGTACAAACTTGATCCATTTTTAAGTTATAATATTGCACAACAGTTTAAGAAACAACTCTGATAGAGAGGCTTACAATGTCTCATTTTAATTGTATATTCATATATTGTGTGTTCATGAGGCTTTTCTTTAATCTTTTATCCTTATTCTCTGACCGCTTAATCCTCTTTGACCATTCTAAGCTAAGCTATACCTGTTTTTGGTTAATTACACCTGACCAACCCTTGGGATGGGTTGGTCAGGTGTCGGCCTATATATCTTCCCCCCTTCTCCCTTCTCCTTAGTCAGTCTGGTGTTGACAAAGGCTTTAACAAAGCCGAAACGTTCACCTCATTTCATATTTCTCTGTGGATTTTCCGCATAAAATGATCAGTGTTTTGTGATCGTCAATTGCATATATATATATATATATATATATATATATATATATATATATATATATATATATATATATATATATATATATATATATTTTTTTTTTTTTTTTTTTTTTTAATATGGAAGGGAGTACCATCTCTAGCTGGAAGAAGGGGGACCCATAGCCTCGGAGGAAACCACGCATAACGCATTAGAGGGAATGTTTAGATCCCCTCCAATACAGTTTCTGTGTGCTTTTCTCCTACCACCCCCTTCCTTTTTTATTTTTTTGTGCTTTATTATGCATTTGATGGTTACAAGATATACATGGGTTGATACAAAAATAATAATGCAAAAAGGTGCTTAAAGGTTATGGATCTCTTGAAAAACACAACAATGGGAAACATTGATGAATGTCACAGACGGGTTCGATCATTGTTGCAAGTCAAACACTTCTTCGAATTCCTCTGAAGTTGGACTAGTGCCCAAGACGCAACAGGCATTTCCCCTCTGAATCGCAACGCTGAGGCGCTGGAACAAGAAACTTTTTGCTCTCTGGTCTTTTGTAGCGCTGATCAATTTGACCCCCAATTCCTTCAGGAACTTCAATGCACATTTTCCCCACGAACCGAGGGTCTCCGAGCCGATCGGAACAAAGCTGTAGCAGTGTGCTAGACCTCTGTATTTAATAATTTTCTGCGATTCCCTGAAAGAAGCAGCACCACCGCTTTCACGTGTGCTGTAGTGGAGGTAGGTACTGGCCAGTGTGGCAGCGCACGTGTAGTCCCATACCACTTGCTTACCATCCTTCCAAGGTAGCAAGGTGACCCCATCAGGGCGCTTCTGAGGGTCGTTAGGTCTGGATAAGTGTGGTTCTCTTTGTGCCGGGCAGCGGGCTGTGGCGAGGCTCCTCTTGATGATGTCGTTGACTTCTTCATGTCTTGCGATTTTACCCTGTGATTTACGACATACCAGACCATGACGACCATATTGGTCTGCCATCGCAGTTCCGCAGATGCACCTATGTTCGGTGAGGATCGGGGCGGCAAGGCGAAGGGCAACTCCAATGCGGAGAGCGTCATGACTGAGGCGAGTTCCCAGGGCTGCATTGGGCACAGCAAATAAAAAATCCCCGGCGTGGGGTGCTGTTACCGCTAGGAGTCGGGCTTTGTTTTCAGCATCAGCGTTGTCAATCATTGCTGTGACAGTCTTTTCCATTATGGGGCTATCCCAGTGGGCCTGCTTGTGGTCTTTTGGGACTTGTGGTCGGGGTTGAGGGTGTGCAATGGTGTCCCATTGTCTGGCTGCTTCGATGAACGTTTGATCATGAGTTCCCGCTGTCTCTCTCATACGCTCTGGTAGGATCTGCCCTACCAATTCGTTGGCTGCTGTACATGAGGATAAGAATGCTGGAAGTGCTACCTCAGTTGCCTTTCGTATGCCTATCCCTCCAAATCTCACTGGGAGTGTTGCTTGGTCCCACTGACTGTCATCTAAATCTAGGTTGAGCGCCTTCCTGAATATTGACCTGAGGAGCTCATCATATTGATTTAGAAGTGGGTTGCCAAAAG